>NC_047513.1:2975262-3172602 GCF_902827115.2 Pseudochaenichthys georgianus | reverse complement strand
GTGCAGGGGCACTCCTTCAGACATTGGATGACTCTGTTGTGGCATCAGACATGTTCTATGGTGTGGCCTGCTGGGGCAGCAGCATCTTGGCTGCTGACAGGAAGAGACTGAACAGACTGGAATGGAAGACCAGCTCTGTCCTGGGGGTCCTCCGGACACTGTGGAGGTGGTGGGAGACAGGAGAAAGGCAGCCAAGCTGTCCTCCCTGCTGAACAACGTGTCCCCCTCCTCCAGGACCCCTGTCCTCACTGTGCAGCACCTTTAGTGACATATTTCTGCAACCGCGGTGTCTCACGGAGAGATGCCGCAGGTCCTTCCTTCCTGCAGCGGTCAGACTGTACAACCAGCACAGCCCCCCCCACCACACACAGACTATAGCCAGGGCTGCACATACCTGGTGCGCAGGTGCTTTAAATAAAGGTAGGTTCTGTTAAAAGTATCTGTCACTGCTTAGCTGGAAGGAGCTTCAGTGAGCACTTGAAGCAGCAGAAGGTGTGCTGATCCGGTGGGGCGTCAGGGCAGCATGGGATCAGACCCCCATGGTGAATGCTAACCGAAGGTCTGTGTTCCTATTGCCTTACATTGGGAAAGAGAGCGCTTACTGAAATCATTCAGGCCTACAAGCTGGTTTTATTCAAGTTATTCTGGGTCCTCCATTTATGTTGCACAGCTGAGACCGGAGGAGACCGAGCTGAGAGGAGGGGGCTTAATGAAAACAAGCTGTATCCAGTACTGAAATGATAGCTACACAGTGCTCTTCAAATAGCATATTTATAAGGTCACATAAAGTCAACCTGCTGATTTTAAATTAAAGTCAATATCTAACATTACTATAAAAGAGACACTGATAATTAATCAGCTCACACATCTCTCTGTAGGGCTCACTTGGTTCTGTAGATGTGAGTCCCAGGGAGAGTCTCCAATCAGTAAGTCTGACACACTGGGGTCTGCAGATAAGTTTATCTATAATCAAAGCAATTATGGAGCAGTGAAGGTCACATTCACCCCGGAGGATCCACATGCTGTATTACTGCTGAGGAATCACTCAAACATCGACATCAAGGATTCCTTCAGAGCTGTCCAAAAAGATCCAGCATGTCTCAAGCTCCTGTGTATGTCTAAAAGGGACAGCGGCTCCCACTGAGGACATGTCCTCTGTCTTCATTCTGTGAGGGAGACTTATTTGAATGGCAAAATGTATGGAGGTCATGAACTGTATAGAATGGGAACGCAGGAGAAACTGAATAATTCATTTCTTAACTTGTCGGAAAAATCTAATCAAGAAGTCTCACGCTGAGAGGAGGAGTAAACAGCTCCTCAGCGTGAGGCTGCACCCCCCATCAGCTTCAGGTGCTGTGGATTCCACTGGGCGTCAGGGGGATGCTGTGTGAATGGTATTTATCTGCTCAAGCATTTATTTTTATTCAATAAAAATACTGAAAAAACTATTATATTTAACACCATTTTAAGTTAAATTCTTAAAAACTGAATGACATGATGATTGTAGTACTAATGTGAACAGCGCAAGGTGAATGAGGTGTTATAGCTTCAGGGGTGAAATGATCCTCTGGACAGTGTTGCTGTTATCAGTGTTGCTAAGGAGACAAAGGAAGTCCTATCCCCCACAAACGGCCTTATCCCCCACAGCTGCTTGCTGTTCGGTTATTCAGAGGATATTACCAACTGCACACAACAGTGGCTTAATGACCTTCTCTGAACAAAGAGCTGGAGGCGATGTGTAAAAGCAGCCACGGCCACCCACTCTTCATCTGGGAGGCAGCAGCTCCGTTATAGGCAGCACAATGTCGCCACCTTGAGATCAGACTGTCAGTCTGATCTCAGTCAGTCTGGACTTGCTCATAATAAGCCGAGTGCATTCCATTTCCTTTATTCATGTTGTCTCCTGTACCAGGCGCAGGGTTTATACACTGAACAAAAATATAAACGCAACACTTTTTGTTTTTGCTCCCATTTTTCATGAGATGAACTCAAAGATCTAACACATTTTCTATATACACAAAATAACCATGAGCACTTCTCCTTTGCCGAGATAATCCATCCCACCTCACAGGTGTGGCATTTCAAGATGCTGATTAGACAGCATGATTATTGCACAGGTGTGCCTTAGGCTGGCCACAATAAAAGGCCACTCTGAAACGTGCAGTTTTGCTTTATTGGGGGGGTCTGGGGGGGTCCGAAAACCAGGCAGTATCTGGTGTGAGGGGTAGGATTAGGGTTGGGGTAATGTTGTGAATTGAGTGGCCCATTGTGGTGGTGGGGTTATGGTATGGGCAGGCGTATGTTATGGACGACGAACACAGGCCACTCAATTCACAACATTACCCTAACCCTACCCCTACCCTAACCCTAACCCTAACCCTAACCCTAACCCTACCCCTAAACCTCACACCAGATACTGACTGGTTTTCGGACCCCCCCAGACCCCCAAATAAAGCAAAACTGCACGTTTCAGAGTGGCCTTTTATTGTGGCCAGCCTAAGGCACACCTGTGCAATAATCATGCTGTCTAATCAGCATCTTGATATGCCACACCTGTGAGGTGGGATGGATTATCTCGGCAAAGGAGAAGTGTTCACTATCACACATTCTTTCAGATTTGTGAACAATATTTGGGAGAAATGGTTATTTTGTGTATATAGAAAATGTTTTAGATCTTTGAGTTCATCTCATGAAAAATGGGAGCAAAAACAAAAGTGTTGCGTTTATATTTGTGTTCAGTGTATATTTAATGCTAATGTTCCACTTTTTCACACATCTACAGTATCTGGTATGACAGACAAGGTTCAGTCCATACAATCAACGTGTTATCCTTATGAATTAAAGTACATTGACTAGTTCTGCTCACAGAACAGCCTGAAGAGCAATATCACAATAAGATTGCAGTGATGATGTATTTGTGTAGGCCGACCCAGAAGTTAGCATCTGAAGGGCTACCTCGCAAAAAGTAATGATTCCCAATTTGATTACAATTTATTTCAAAAAATAGGCTCTGTGGCAAAACACATTTCTGGTATTAAACATGCTTTTTCGGTCAACACATGAAGCTTAGCTCAGTTCAATCAGGAAGACCAAGTCTGTTACACGTCATTTCAATACTCTCTCCTCTCAATAAGTGATCGGGGGCGTCACTCCTCAGCTATCCAATCACTTCCCCCCTTTTCCACAAGCCAATCATCGCACCCGCTAACCGCTTTAAATATGCTCTCCGTCAGCTGTCCTTTCAGGTGACAACGCGCAACCCTCCTCCACTCCTTCGCCTCCTGTCTCCTAATACAGGGCCAGCTAAAACCTTCTCCCTTCAGACCGGACCGAACCACTTACCACCACCACCAGTGTCTAGACCCCGGGGGGTTCATCGGAGCGGGGTTTCCCCTCCTGAATGATCATCCTGCAAACCGGGGCCTACTCGCCAACACCATTTCATTCATGTGATGTGTCCCAGTAATAAACATGTATGTCATACGTCACGTCTCTCCTGATTGGAATAGAAACTTCACATGTGGGGGGAACTACTGACATTTTCTATGTAGTAGAAAAAACTTGAGAATCTCTTCAGGACATTATTTCATGCTTCTAAACACAACTGTAACTGAAGCGGTAATTTCTTGGTTAAGTACTCATACTTGCACCACTCCTTAGTATGTACTGCCTAGTCACATCCATTGGGAGCTGCTGCTTAAAGGTCACATGTCATGGCCATTTCTACTGATCATAATTCATTGTTGAGGTCGACTAGAATAGATTTATACTGTGCAATGTTCCAAACTCACTACATCTCTGTATAGTATGTGTATCCCCTCTCTGTCCTAAAGGCCTCGTTGGAGCCCCTGGGCCGTGTTGGCGGGACCTCGCCACTCCGCCCTTTGAGACTCGAGGGGCGGACAGTGTGAGCTGTATTACTGGTGTGGTTTCCTGGTTGCGGCGTGGGGTCTGCGAGACAGCGAGACACGCGAAACTCAGCCTGAGCACACACGCGTGAAAAGATACGGTGAGTGTTTCTCCGCGATCCCAACTCGTCTATTAACGACGTTCAGGGAGCTCTATGCTCGATGCTAAAGGTCCCTCCACGGATTGGTCCATTTGGGTCGTCGTTACGTCACTTGGTACCAGGAAGAATCTAGAACTGTCCAACGAGGCGTTCTGGGGCAGCAGACAGGTCTCTCTGTGTTAGAGTTCGACTCGCTACAGGGTGCACTGAGGGTGTGTGACTCTGCAGACAAAGCTACAGAACATCTTTAATGTCATGTTAAGTCTAAGTGTACCTTAACAATGCACATTGCATCTACAGTGACAATGATAACAAGTCAAAAGGATCCTTCAGTAAGTACTTAGCCTCATTGTTTGGAGCTAACCGTTCATCACGGTCCGACTTCTCAACAGCACCACACACACACTTCAAACCATGCTCTAAGGAGTAGTGGGACCTTAAACCTTATGAAGACAAACACGCTGGTAAGTGTGTAGTTTAGTGACGGACCAAAACATGCTAAGTAATATAACATGTTTCAGTTTAAACCGGTTGAGTGTACGCTATATAATGTCATTCAACCTGCATGTGCGAGCACTCTGAAAGGGTTTAGATTGAAAAAGAACTATTGATACATTCCAACTAATCAGTCGTATGCTTCATCCCCTGCATCACATGCCATGGGTTGTATGAACACCCTTCCTGCTGCTGAACACCAAACCCCAGCCAGGTGCTTGACGGGAAGAGAACAGGAGCTGTGATTGGTCAGCATGGGGCTTGTGATCCAGATGCTGCAAGGGACAGCTCAGAAGGGTACGAGCTGAACAAATATGTATTCTTTCATATTCTGTCACAAAAGCATTCTTCATATATGAATGATTCTTTAGCAGATAACGGACCAGGGTCATTTGATTAGGCTGCTTTGAATACGCGTGCATGTGTCGGGCAAAGGAACTACATGTCACATGGTCTGTAGAACTGCTATAGTGCTTTGCAGAGCTGCTGGCATCGTACCATAGATGCTACGAGCTGCAGAGCAAAGTAACACCGTGGGATGTTGCTGTGTCTGTCGGCTGTCTCAATGAATCTGCACTCTGAAGCTAAGTAGCACCATGCTGCTAGCGTTCACCACCCACACGACCACATGACACGCTGCTGGATCACAGGGGCATTCAAAGTATTTCAAACATTTATTGATTTTTTAATTTTCTTACCTTTGTAGTGCCGATCATCTTTGGGAGCAGAAAGGAGGAAAGAAAGCAGAGTTTGGTTTTACAGCTTATCTAAGAACAATCAGGACACACACATATTCTGTATCTTCAAATAGTTGAACACTGCAAAAATACAACAGAGCCAAAAGTCTCCGTCATCGCTGCCTCCTTCTGATCTTCTCTTTAGAGTGAGTGCACTGGGGAGACACTTGAACGTGCCGTACAGCGAGGCTGCTGCTGTTTAAATGACTTGTCTCGTTAAGACTGGCAGCGAGTCAAAGTAAAACACGTAAACACCAGTGAGCCTGCCTCGTGTGTGATTTCAGAAAGCTGGTAATTAGTCAATACGTTGCAAACGAAGCTTCAATGTGAGCGAGAGAGGACTCACAGCGACACACAAGCTTTGGGCGTGTCCCACTTGCCCATCTTGTTGCACTGTGTTGAGTTTCTGCCCATGAGGATGAAGGAGGGCAGACAGCTGTAGTGCAGCACTGTCCCCTCCACCGGGGGCCCCAGAGGCCAAGAGGACACCCGCCGTTCTCCAATGATGTCCACACCCGGGGACACGTCAGCACTGCAGAGAGGCACAGGGGACTTCTTTAATACCACAGGGACACCGGTGTCAGTGTGGCGGTGTAATGCTGCCCTGTGGAGTGGCTCTACTGAAGAAAGAGTGCATGGTGTCAAACATGAGGAGACAGGGAGAGAAGGGGGTGAGGGAAGTGTAGCAGAAGGACATAATGAAGAGGAGTTTTAAAAAGGGAAAACTTGAACAGTGAACAAACAGAAAAACAGTCAAAGCTGGATTTATAGCAAGTTCCTCATTCAAGCGGTGTGAGGTGTGACCATGAGCCAGGAGACACCCTGCCTGGTGGCAGAGGTGGAGAGGAACTACATTGGGTTTTATATTTTATTTACTTGAGTATTTCAATTTAAAACTCCTCTGTATTTCTACTCCTCTACATCTCAAGGCTCAAGGTTCTTTATTTGTCATGCGAACATAGCTACAGTGGAGTTATGTCGATGAACATCTCGTGTCACAGGCTTCTCCAACAGTGCAACACAAAACACAGATAAACAGACACATATAGTGCAAGTGAATAGTAAATATAAGAAGAAACATAGTTTTAAAAAGTGAAATAGTGCAATAAGAGTCTATGCAAGTCATTAACAGGGTATATTGGGTAAATAGATACATCATTTCTAAGTAGCAGCCAGATGAATATGAAGGATGTTGCTTCAGCAGCCCAGGTGTTTAGCAGTCTCTGGCCTGTGGATGAAGCTGTCCCTCAGTCTGGTGGTTTCAGTCCGGATGCTGCGGTACCGCCTGCCAGACGGCAGCAGACTGAACAGTTTGTGGCTGGGCTGATGGGGTCTTTGATCATCCTGAGGGCTTTCTTCCTGAGCCGCGGGGAGTAGAGGTCCTCCATGGAGGGCAGCTCCGTCCTGGTGATGTGCTGTGCAGCTTCACCACCCTCTGTGACGCAGCGTCCACACGGCGCCGTGCGTTGAAGCTTGCCGACGGGCGTGTCTGAAGCTCGACCAACAACCAATCACATGAATCGCCCGCCCCTGACACACAAGCACGTGGTTTGATTGGCCAGAGCTTGTACTGGCATATGATTTGATTGGCTGACGCTTCTGCCGAGGCTTCAAAGGTTGAACATTAATCAACTTTTGAAGCGAGCAACACGAGCAAAGCGAAGTGACGCTCCCACAATGCAGTTCGGCAAAGTGTGATGTCACCCCAATCAAAATGAATGGGCAAAAGCGTTGAAGCTTCAACGCACGCCGCCGTGTGGACGGGCCGTAAAGCCTCTCAAATCGTGCAAAAAAACCGTATAACTCATAAACAAATATTGAACTTGTAACGCCTCCGTATAATAAACACATGATATGCTGATATGGTATCATGCTAATCTACAGTGTGTTCCACTTTGACAAACTGCAACGCTAAAACACATGTTTATAATAAATATAATATAATAACCATAATAATAAAATACTGAAAAGATCCATTCTGCATTTAGAGTACTTTTACTTTTGATACTTGAAGTACATTTTGATGCTAATATTTTACTTAAGTCACATTTTGTAATCAGGGCTTTTACTTTTAGTGAAGTATTTTACGACCATAGTATTTGTACTTGTACTGAAGTAAAAGATGAGTACTTCTTCCAACACTGCCTGGTGGTATCAGAATGGCCTCGATAACTCCCACTCCCCACTTGTTGTTTGGATCAGCACTCAATGTGGCGGACCCTCGACACAAACTGAGTGAAGCGTGCAGGGGGAGGGTGTAGGAGTTGGTTTGGAATTGGGCCTTCATTTCTTTAACAGACAGACAGTGACATCTTAAGGCCAGTCGGTGTAGGGTCTGTGTTTCTCTGTGTTCAGGCAGCATGCCTGCAGACTGACTAACGTCTTACCTGCTCCACACAGAGAGCCTCGCTTTCCCCTGAAGGTGGATGGGTGTGACACACACACACACACACACACACACACACACACACACACACACAACACACACACACACACACACACACACACACACACACACACACACACACACACACACACACACACACACACACACACACACACTATTTCCCAGCCCCCTCCCTTCCACTTCTTTCCATTGCCCCATTTCAACGTTTTGTTCCCACAGCTTTATTTCATGAAAGTCACAATGAAAGGGTCTTTGATGAATCATTGAAAAGGTTACAACATATTGTAGGATCTGTGCGAGGTCAAACGTATCTTATTTAGTTTAAGAACTGAAGTAACAAATGTATTTATTGTAATCCAATTTTTCCTACATTTTATTTAATATGATAATGATACAGAAATACTAATTATACAGTAAATAAGTACTAAGGATGTCAAGATGCCAGAAACAAAGTCCACACCAATCCAGGGGAATTCAACGATTCTCCATATAAGAGAAAGAGACTAGATAAATGTATTTATGTTTGAAAACATTTCAGTGAGGTCATAATTCCCTCTCTATATATTATCATGCTTTCCTATTATTTTATTGTATAACAATAACTTGTCATTCTGTCTGGATTGTTGAGAGACCACTGCTAGATGTGTGCGACGAGTAGCTTTTTGTTTGCAGTTGAAATGTATGTTTTGAAATGCTCCAATGTCAAAACATACGGCTTTAAGCTGAATATGTGGTCAAAATAAATAACAGGATTTGAATATTAGGAAATAATAACACTTATTACACTGAGCACTGAAATGTAACTCCTCTGTTATAATTGAATACTATTTCATCGATTATGTGTAGCTTTAAAACATATCCGTCAGACAGCTTTCATTCACGATGTGAGGGCAGCACGGGAATCTGTGTGTGTGTGTGTGGTGGTGTTGTGTGTGTGTTGTGTGTGTGTGGTGGTGTGTGTGTGTGTGTGGTGTGTGTGTGTGTGTGTGTGTGTGTGTGTGTGTGTGTGTGTGTGTGTGTGTGACAGCTGAGGTGAACTCACAGCATCTGCTGCGCTGGCTCAGGTCGGTCCAGGTGCCGTTGGGCAGACACTTCCTGACCTTTGGTCCCACGATCACCCTGTTGCCCCTGCAGATGTACTCTATCTCATAGTCTACAGGGAGCACCTGCACACTGCGGATCTACACACACACACACACACACACACACACACACACACACCACACACACACACACACACACACCACACACACACACAGAGAATCAGAATTAGTACACCACAACATAGACTGGTTATATGTTTGCACAGCAATGACCGAGTTGTAATACTTTGTTGTATCGTCAGGATGAGGGCTGTTTACATCCCACCATCCAATTAGAAAGCATTCACTCAGTCTCAATACTTCAAACACTTCAGTCAGTGATACAGCAACACAACATGCACCCTTAACACTTATTCACTCGTCTGAAATGTTCATTTGGCCAAATCTTAGTAACTTATGTCCTTGTCTTTGATCAGCTCCTGTTTGGTTGAACACTTCCGCCATTTTCAATTGTTGTCTTGATCAATTCCATTAAAGGTATATTATCCATGAGTCTAAGGCCATCAGCATATGGTGATTATGACATGGCGTGTTGTCGATAAAGATCTTGTTGAGGAAACGTAAGGTCAGACTGACCAAACTTGGCTTAAACAACTTACAACGGAAAGACTGAAACAAATATGTTATCCTCTCGCTGCTGATTGGTGATCTTAAGTATGGATCACTTTGAAGAAGAAGAAGAAGAAGAAGAAAAGAAGAAGAAGAAGAGAAGAAAGAGAAGAAAGAAAAGAAAGAAGAAAAGAAGAGAGAAGAAGAAAAGAAAGAAGAAGAGCGTAGTAGCAGATGTTTGATATAGAGTTGATTCGGGGCGTTATATGAACCTCTGGTGCAGGAATGAGTTCTAAAACCTGGATGTGAGTCGGCAATTACAACTTCCTGTTCCAGCGTCTTGAATCAATGGTTCTTGAATGTGTGTGTGGTTAGGTAACGGAGGTCATATCACTTGCACCCTCACTTCCTTTAGTGTGACTTTCACGTCAGTGGCAGTAAGCACTCCAAGAGTCAACACGGCACACTTGATTGAAAGGACAATGATTTAGTGTATTCCACACAATTTTAGCACAATATTTTGTGTGAAGATGCTACTCCTTTTATTTGAGTTAATGTGGGTCGTTGGGGGGAGGTTACTTCCTGGTTCAGCAACAGATGTTGGCAGAGGCTGAGGACGGATAAATACTGGAGCCAATTGGGACATGTGCTCCATGTCAAAACAGGGATGTTGGTTTGAGTCCATGTCCTTTTGTATTGTGTTCATCTTAATTACCCCTTGAGTTCTACCTGGTGTGGCCAAGCCTCTGTGGAGGTGCATGGCTCTGTCATGGTGGCAGGCGCTTTGCTGTTATATTTATTCAAGTTATTCCTGTTGACCTGTGTTATATGCCTAGTTAGTAAAGATTCTTGATTTATAATGTATTATCTTTGGGTAAATACAAAAAAAACCCTGTGTCCTGTTGCCTCACTTCCTGGTCCCTGGCAGTCAGGAGACCCCCCTCTGGTGACTGTCTGAAGCTGGAGTCTAATGAGACTACATCATCGTCGACCTTAGCTTAGTGGTGGTGACGCTACAGTAAGTCATGTGACCAGTTCCTTTATAGCCGAATGTCAGCTTTCTTTTACTTCTGGTAATTGCATTTACGCAAAAAAAAGTAGTTTAATATGTGGAGAATATCCTGCTGAACAAAACATGTACTTAAATGAGATTTGCCAAAGAGCTTATTTTCTGCTAATATAGCTCTTTGGCTCTATCCGATATAAAGATCGGATGGCGTTTTGTGGCTGGAGCCCGTGTGATGCTACTCTCAGGTTGGACTACAAACACATGTCATTAGTCTCACCACTTCCAACGTGTTCCTTTCCATGTGTCTCTTGTGCAGCGATCATAAGAGTGCGCCAGCAGCCAGTCCTACCTGCTCTTGTGTCAGCCCTCTGTAGCGTATCCCTCCGTCTTTGGGAGGGACGGATGATAGCACAGCCTGAAAGAGAGGCACACCATCAGGTGGAGCAGAGAGAGACCCAGCCCCCCCCCCCCTCCTCTAGTCTCTCACTGCTGCTGCTGTGAAGCAGCACATCACCCTGGATCCTGACAGCCTCACACGTGTCTATGCTTTAAGACTCACTGGCTCTAAATAACATTACAGAAACACTCAAATGAGCCCCGTGGTGCCCTGACTGAGATGTTGCTTCATTACGCACACACACACAGTGTTTGTTTCCTCTCCTGTAGTGGGTTCTCTAGGTGTGAGCATGTAGGCAAAGGCTAACATCCCTGTGTTCCCTCCAGAGCAGGGTTTCTCACACTTTTTCATACCAAGGACACTTAACCAATAAAAAAACACATCGTTTTTCTAGAACAGATTACAAATCGCCTGAAAATGGTACAAACAAGTGGCAACATGTGTGATGAAGGTGTTGCGCTGGGCTATATCATACAATTGACAGTGAAACTTAACCTCGCTCCATTGCGGAGATATTCCTGCGAGAGTGCGGAAAACTTAAAATTATTTATTTATTTCAAATATGAAATTGTACCAATATACTCACGGACCACTAGGGGGCGGTCACGGACCACCAGTGGTCCGCGGACCACACTTTGAGAAGCACTGCTCCAGAGGGACTTTCTCTCACTTCCCATGTGAACAATTGAATGTCACATCATGAATGCTTTGAGAAAATACTTTATTGGGATTGGAAACACTTTCTTCCCTAAGACGGCAGCCTTTCACTGTGCCCGTTCAAAAAGCTTTAGAGACTTGTGCTGGAAGATGGTCTAGAATTGATGATGAAACTATAAAGCAGAGAGAAACCCCTAACTGCTGACCCTTACATTGGTCAATATCATTCCTGTGACAGGATGAAAGAACATGTAAATGACAGCCTACAAAAAAACATAGAGATTAAAAGAAAAAATATTTCAGAAAGTACCTTCTAAAATATTGAGGAAAAACCGTTTGTGAAATACAAAGGTGTCTGAGCGTCTCTGAGCCAACCACTAGATGGAGCCAGCAGCCTGCTTCCAGCTGAGGGCTACTCTCCTCACACCCCCCAGCAGACAGCCTCCACATGAGACTCCAGATGATCTTTTCAATGTGGAGCCTGCAGACAGCTGTGGCCTGACGAGCGAGCAGACACAGCATGTCCCCACTGTCTGAGATGGATGTACCAAAAGGGTTAGAATCCAGAGGTTAGGAAAGTAACAAAGGGACAGGAATGTAATCAATCTTAACGGTCCCCTCTTCTCCGTGTCTCTTCTACATCAACATGTGTCCCCTCTTCTCCATGTCTCTTCTACATCAACATGTGTCCCCTCTTCTCCATGTCTCTTCTACATCAACATGTGTCCCCTCTTCTCCATGTCTCTTCTACATCAACATGTGTCCCCTCTTCTCCGTGTCTCTTCTACATCAACATGTGTCCCCTCTTCTCCGTGTCTCTTCTACATCAACATGTGTCCCCTCTTCTCCATGTCTCTTCTACATCAACATGTGTCCCTCTTCTCCATGTCTCTTCTACATCAACATGTGTCCCCTCTTCTCCGTGTCTCTTCTACATCAACATGTGTCCCCTCTTCTCCGTGTCTCTTCTACATCAACATGTGTCCCCTCTTCTCCATGTCTCTTCTACATCAACATGTGTCCCCTCTTCTCCATGTCTCTTCTACATCAACATGTGTCCCCTCTTCTCCGTGTCTCTTCTACATCAACATGTGTCCCCTCTTCTCCGTGTCTCTTCTACATCAACATGTGTCCCCCTCTTCTACATCAACATGTGTCCCCTCTTCTCCGTGTCTCTTCTACATCAACATGTGTCCCCTCTTCTCCGTGTCTCTTCTACATCAACATGTGTCCCCTCTTCTCCGTGTCTCTTCTACATCAACATGTGTCCCCTCTTCTCCATGTCTCTTCTACATCAACATGTGTCCCCTCTTCTCCATGTCTCTTCTACATCAACATGTGTCCCCTCTTCTTCATGTCTCTTCTACATCAACATGTGTCCCCTCTTCTCCATGTCTCTTCTACATCAACATGTGTCCCCTCTTCTTCATGTCTCTTCTACATCAACATGTGTCCCCTCTTCTCCATGTCCTCTTCTACATCAACATGTGTCCCCTCTTCTCCATGTCTCTTCTACATCAACATGTGTCCCCTCTTCTCCATGTCCTCTTCTACATCAACATGTGTCCCCCTCTTCTCCGTGTCTCTTCTACATCAACATGTGTCCCCTCTTCTCCGTGTCTCTTCTACATCAACATGTGTCCCCTCTTCTCCATGTCTCTTCTACATCAACATGTGTCCCCTCTTCTCCATGTCTCTTCTACATCAACATGTGTCCCCTCTTCTCCGTGTCTCTTCTACATCAACATGTGTCCCCTCTTCTCCGTGTCTCTTCTACATCAACATGTGTCCCCTCTTCTACATCAACATGTGTCCCCTCTTCTCCGTGTCTCTTCTACATCAACATGTGTCCCCTCTTCTCCGTGTCTCTTCTACATCAACATGTGTCCCCTCTTCTCCGTGTCTCTTCTACATCAACATGTGTCCCCTCTTCTCCATGTCTCTTCTACATCAACATGTGTCCCCTCTTCTCCATGTCTCTTCTACATCAACATGTGTCCCCTCTTCTTCATGTCTCTTCTACATCAACATGTGGTCCCCTCTTCTCCATGTCTCTTCTACATCAACATGTGTCCCCTCTTCTTCATGTCTCTTCTACATCAACATGTGTCCCCTCTTCTCCATGTCTCTTCTACATCAACATGTGTCCCCTCTTCTTCATGTCTCTTCTACATCAGCATGTGTCCCCTCTTCTTCA
Source organism: Pseudochaenichthys georgianus (assembly GCF_902827115.2). NCBI lineage: Eukaryota > Metazoa > Chordata > Actinopteri > Perciformes > Channichthyidae > Pseudochaenichthys > Pseudochaenichthys georgianus. Next base: position 3,159,042 of record NC_047513.1, on the reverse strand, counting down.
CGTCTCTTCTACATCAACATGTGTCCCCTCTTCTTCACGTCTCTTCTACATCAACATGTGTCCCCTCTTCTCCGTGTCTCTTCTACATCAACATGTGTCCCCTCTTCTCCGTGTCTCTTCTACATCAACATGTGTCCCCTCTTCTCCATGTCTCTTCTACATCAACATGTGTCCCCTCTTCTCCATGTCTCTTCTACATCAACATGTGTCCCCTCTTCTTCATGTCCCTTCTACATCAACATGTGTCCCCTCTTCCTCATGTCTCCTCTACATCAACATGTGTCCCCTCTTCTTCATGACTCCTCTACATCAACATGTGTCCCCTCTTCTTCATGTCTCCTCTACATCAACATGTGTCCCCTCTTCTCCATGTCTCTTCTACATCAGCATGTGTCCCCTCTTCTTCACGTCTCTTCTACATCAACATGTGTCCCCTCTTCTACATGTCTCTTCTACATCAACATGTGTCCCCTCTTCTCCGTGTCTCTTCTACATCAACATGTGTCCCCTCTTCTTCGTGTCTCCTCTACATCAACATGTGTCCCCTCTTCTTCGTGTCTCCTCTACATCAACATGTGTCCCCTCTTCTTCGTGTCTCCTCTACATCAACATGTGTCCCCTCTTCTTCGTGTCTCCTCTACATCAACATGTGTCCCCTCTTCTTCATGACTCCTCTACATCAACATGTGTCCCCTCTTCTTCATGTCTCCTCTACATCAACATGTGTCCCCTCTTCTTCGTGTCTCCTCTACATCAACATGTGTCCCCTCTTCTCCGTGTCTCTTCTACATCAACATGTGTCCCCTCTTCTCCATGTCTCTTCTACATCAACATGTGTCCCCTCTTCTCCATGTCTCTTCTACATCAACATGTGTCCCCTCTTCTTCATGTCTCTTCTACATCAACATGTGTCCCCTCTTCCTCATGTCTCCTCTACATCAACATGTGTCCCCTCTTCTTCATGTCTCCTCTACATCAACATGTGTCCCCTCTTCTCCATGTCTCCTCTACATCAACATGTGTCCCCTCTTCTCCATGTCTCTTCTACATCAACATGTGTCCCCTCTTCTCCATGTCTCTTCTACATCAACATGTGTCCCCTCTTCTTCATGTCTCTTCTACATCAACATGTGTCCCCTCTTCCTCGTGTCTCCTCTACATCAACATGTGTCCCCTCTTCTTCGTGTCTCCTCTACATCAACATGTGTCCCCTCTTCTTCGTGTCTCCTCTACATCAACATGTGTCCCCTCTTCTCCGTGTCTCCTCTACATCAACATGTGTCCCCTCTTCTCCGTGTCTCTTCTACATCAACATGTGTCCCCTCTTCTCCATGTCTCCTCTACATCAACATGTGTCCCCTCTTCTCCATGTCTCCTCTACATCAACATGTGTCCCCTCTTCTCCATGTCTCTTCTACATCAACATGTGTCCCCTCTTCTTCATGTCTCTTCTACATCAACATGTGTCCCCTCTTCTCCATGTCTCTTCTACATCAACATGTGTCCCATCTTCTTCATGTCTCTTCTACACCAGCATGTGTCCCCTCTTCTCCATGTCTCTTCTACATCAACATGTGTCCCCTCTTCTTCATGTCTCTTCTACATCAACATGTGTCCCCTCTTCTTCATGTCTCCTCTACATCAACATGTGTCCCCTCTCCTTCATGTCTCTTCTACATCACCATGTGTCCCCTCTTCTCCATGTCTCTTCTACATCAACATGTGTCCCCTCTTCTTCATGTCTCCTCTACATCAACATGTGTCCCCTCTCCTCCATGTCTCTTCTACATCACCATGTGTCCCCTCTTCTCCATGTCTCTTCTACATCAACATGTGTCCCCTCTTCTTCATGTCTCTTCAACATCAACATGTGTCCCCTCTTCTTCATGTCTCCTCTACATCAACATGTGTCCCCTCTTCTACATGTCTCTTCTACATCAACATGTGTCCCCTCTTCTCCATGTCTCTTCTACATCAACATGTGTCCCCTCTTCTCCATGTCTCCTCTACAGCAACATGTGTCCCCTCTTCTTCATGTCTCCTCTACAGCAACATGTGTCCCCTCTTCTCCATGTCTCTTCTACATCAACATGTGTCCCCTCTTCTCCATGTCTCTTCTACATCAACATGTGTCCCCTCTTCTCCATGTCTCCTCTACATCAACATGTGTCCCCTCTTCTTCATGTCTCCTCTACAGCAACATGTGTCCCCTCTTCTCCATGTCTCCTCTACATCAACATGTGTCCCCTCTTCTTCATGTCTCCTCTACATCAACATGTGTCCCCTCTTCTTCATGTCTCCTCTACATCAACATGTGTCCCCTCTTCTCCATGTCTCTTCTACATCAACATGTGTCCCCTCTTCTCCATGTCTCTTCTACATCAACATGTGTCCCCTCTTCTTCATGTCTCTTCTACATCAACATGTGTCCCCTCTTCTTCATGTCTCTTCTACATCAACATGTGTCCCCTCTTCCTCATGTCTCCTCTACATCAACATGTGTCCCCTCTTCTCCATGTCTCCTCTACATCAACATGTGTCCCCTCTTCTTCATGTCTCCTCTACAGCAACATGTGTCCCCTCTTCTTCATGTCTCTTCTACATCAACATGTGTCCCCTCTTCTCCATGTCTCTTCTACATCAACATATGTCCCCTCTTCTCCATGTCTCTTCTACATCAACATGTGTCCCCTCTTCTTCATGTCTCTTCTACATCAACATGTGTCCCCTCTTCTTCGTGTCTCTTCTACATCAACATGTGTCCCCTCTTCTTCGTGTCTCTTCTACATAAACATGTGTCCCCTCTTCTTCGTGTCTCTTCTACATCAACATGTGTCCCCTCTTCTTCATGTCTCTTCTACATCAAAATGTGTCCCCTCTTCTTCATGTCTCTTCTACAGCAACATGTGTCCCCTCTTCTTCATGTCTCTTCTACATCAACATGTGTCCCCTCTTCTTCATGTCTCTTCTACATCAACATGTGTCCCCTCTTCTTCATGTCTCTTCTTCATCAACATGTGTCCCCTCTTCTCCATGTCTCTTCTACATCAACATGTGTCCCCTCTTCTCCATGTCTCCTCTACATCAACATGTGTCCCCCTCTTCTCCATGTCTCTTCTACATCAACATGTGTCCCCTCTTCTTCATGTCTCTTCTACATCAACATGTGTCCCCTCTTCTTCATGTCTCTTCTACATCAACATGTGTCCCCTCTTCTACATGTCTCTTCTATATCAACATGTGTCCCCTCTTCTTCATGTCTCTTCTACATCAACATGTGTCCCCTCTTCTCCATGTCTCTTCTACATCAACATGTGTCCCCTCTTCTACATGTCTCTTCTACATCAACATGTGTCCCCTCTTCTTCATGTCTCTTCTACATCAACATGTGTCCCCTCTTCTTCATGTCTCTTCTACATCAACATGTGTCCCCTCTTCTCCATGTCTCCTCTACATCAACATGTGTCCCCTCTTCTCCATGTCTCTTCTACATCAACATGTGTCCCCTCTTCTTCATGTCTCTTCTACATCAACATGTGTCCCCTCTTCTACATGTGTCTTCTACATCAACATGTGTCCCCTCTTCTACATGTGTCTTCTACATCAACATGTGTCCCCTCTTCTACATGTCTCTTCTACATCAACATGTGTCCCCTCTTCTACATGTGTCTTCTACATCAACATGTGTCCCCTCTTCTACATGTCTCTTCTACATGCACATAAACTTAAAAAAAACCACAAAGCAGAATAAGGCCTCCTTAAAATGAATACCAAACATCTCCGTGTGAATACTTTGTTAAGATGCAAGAAACAGCCTCACACGGTGCTCGCCGGTCACCGGAGGCCTCACAGTTACTGCAGCCCCGAGATACAGATACGCGTCTTTCTGCTGACTATAGCTCCATCCAACACAAGCATTGGAGACCTGGTGTGCTATGGGGACCTGCTCCAAGGAATGTCCTCAACATGTGGAAATGATTACCAACACATCCTCAGCCCATGGGGATTCTTCCTAATATGCAATGCTCCAAACTGAGGAACTTAAACCTTGCAATAGTTGGCATTAACGTTTGGGAAAAAATAACAATTAAAGAATGATAAAAAAGAGTTCCAAGTATCACATCACCGACGGGTGAAAAATCGTGTTTTGGTAACACGGGGTGTTCAGGTAACACTTAAAGACTTTGTTATGGAACGCAAAGCAGGGTAGGGGGCTAGTACACCCTCCTGAGGGTCCGACTGTGGATGTCATGCGAGCATAACACGGTGAACACAATCAGTCTAAATTAACAATCGGGACGGAAATGTTCGGATTTCCAAAGGGAGGTTCTGTGAATAAATTAAAAATCAAGAACCGAAAGAATTGAACTATTCATATCTTAGACTGCACTGTAACTTTGATCTTTTAATGTTTATTTTATTATCTTTTACTGTTTTTAAATGCCTTTTAAATGTCTTTCATTTTTGTAAAGCACCTTGAATTGCCTGGTGCTGAAAGGTGCTGTATAAATAAACTTGCCTTGCCTTCCAAATGAGGTGTTATTTTCCTGATGACATGTTCTATCTAAAGAGGACAGAGACTACATGGATAGGCAGATAAGACCTGCACTATGGCCACACTGGGGAAACGCCCCTCAGCATTCTCTCACTCCTCTAATACAGAAGAACGAGAGGGGAGATAAGCCTGCAGAATATGAATAGACCCTTTGATGAAGATGTGAAATGACCCGTGAAACCCAGCACCTTGCCTCACACTATGGCCATCAGTAATCCATTAAAGCACACGATATCCATCCGTCCAGGGGAGAAGCATCTCCGCCTCTGTGTGCCGGCATTCCCCGTGTCCTCCCAGTTCACTTCAAAACACGTATTTCCTGTGCATCTGATTATCCTCAGCCTCTTCCTCCCCGGGGATAACCCATCTGCAGCCTGCCACCCCCCCCCCAGGTGCACCCACAGTGTAAAACCCTAATTACTACATAGTCGCCGCACCGCTCACGACAGGCCAGGAAAGACGTGACTTTCATAACAAGCAGCCCTGCACCACCTCTCAGCAAAAAGAGGGAGTGACAGTTAACTAATGACAGCAGGTTTGTGTCTGCCTTACAGAGATCTGACATGTGCCTCTGAGTATTAGTGTCAAAGCATGAGCTCGGGTATGAAGGAGCCCTAATATACACCAAATATTCATCAGTGCCCTCAGCTGCTGTTGGTTGCAGAATGGTGTTTAAGTGTAGGGCTGTGCATGCCTGCCAAGCTAGGCTGTTAGAGATGGGGAATGGACCAGTCCGAACTTTGGCAACAATGCCATGCTCATAGGGAAACTGATTACAAGAAAGACGAAAAAGGACAGAGACCTTGGTGTTGAAGTGAATACAAACAAAGTCATGCAGATCTACCCAGAAACATTGTCTTAATGCTGTTACCTGCACACGACTGTGAGAAGGCAGGTATAATAGTTCAGGAATGAGTCAGCATTTTACCACTCCTGGGTCCCTTGTCCTTGTGAGTCAACGTTTCTTTGGACGTGTTTGTAGTTGGATGACTGATAAAAGGTTGGTGGTCAACACAAGCTTTAGAGATGTTCATGTTTTTTCTAGGACATAAAATACGTCAGTAAACACCTTTCTAGTGAATATTTGAAGCTTGTGTGTCATAAAAAAGACAGGCGACTAAATGAGGCTACTAAACGTTATCACACCAAACATTAGCCGCCTGTAGCTTAGCAGTAGTGACGCCAAGCCGTGCCACCGTCCTTATGGATATCATAAATGTGTTTGCAGCAGAGCTTCTTTGTTTGCAATATTCATGTATCAATGGAGAACTCCTATGGCTTTTTATCGAGAGAGCCATCGTGGTGCTCACGTCCGGATCAGCCTACACACACAGGGCGTCACTGCACCACACTACTGCTGTATTGGTTCGGACTAATGAACACTTATAAAAGCCTAAACAACATCACAAGTAGCTGTTTGATGCCCTCGACAAAATACCAACATGACCAAGACCAGTTGTGTGACATCCAGCCAATGATGGTAGTTTCATCTGCACACTTCAAAACAGATCAGCATGAACAGGAAGGGGCTGAGCACACTGCCTGGGGGGCTTCAGCAAGAGAGTGGAGGAAATGTGACCACCAATCTGAAATGGTCAGAATAAACGGCGTGTTTCTGAGGAAGTCCCATACCTAAAGTGTGGAACTCAGAGTACAGGGGGCGACTTTGCAAAGTACTTTGATGGGGAGATTGGGTTGATGCCGAGCCGAAATCAACAAACAACATTCTGATGCATTTGTTGTTATGATCGTGGCACACATGTATGAATCTCAATATGTTGAGGTCAAGAGGTACTGCATGTGTTGTTGAGTGTCCTTAGAGCCAGAAATGTGTTTTGGCTTGACATCAAAATAAACCACAGCAGTTACCGCTGGACCTGCTATCTGGTCTATCGTCCTGTTTATAGTTTTATTAGGTGCCATATTGCATATATTCTATTCTATTCTATTTTATTGTATTTACTTGCACTACTTTATCTGTTTTATTGTGTAGCACTGTTGGAGGAGCATGGGACCTCAGATGTTCATCGACATAACTACCCTATAGCTATGGAGTGCTCCCTTTCCTGTAGGTTATGGTGGTCTGCAAAGGCTCAAATCCCTGGGTTCCCTCCAGAGGAAGTTCAACCACCCCCCCCCCCCCTGTGCCTGAAACGCCTTCATTGGACTCCTTTGTTTACTTCCTGAACATAATGACATCACTATGTAACACTCACGCTTTTATTGGCTAGCGCTCCAACACATGTACATGGTAGAGGCTAAGGGGCGGGACATCTCTAAGTGGTTGACCAATCACAACAGAGCCGGCCAGCTAACCAATCAGAGCAGACTGGGCTCTGGTTTTGGACAGAGGGTGAAAAGAGGTGCTGCATGATTAAGAAAGAAACCAATGCAGGAAACCTTTTGGTCATGTTGGTATTTTGTCGAGGGCATCAAACATCTACTTGTGATGTTGTTTAGGCTTTTATAAGTGTTCATTAGTCCGGATCAATACAGCAGTAGTGTGGTGCAGTGACGCCCTGTGTGTGTAGGCTGATCCGGACGTGAGCACCACGATGGCTCTCTCGATAAAAAGCCATAGGAGTTCTCCATTGATACATGAATATTGCAAACAAAGAAGCTCTGCTGCAAACACATTTATGATATCCATAAGGACGGTGGCGCGGCTCGGCGTCACTACTGCTAAGCTACAGGCGGTGTGAGAACAATGAAGAGCTTTTTGGACATTAAAGCATGGAGACATGTCACAGGAGAGACACTAAACTAACAATGAGCACACAAACAATCTTGGGTATTTCTTTCGTCAAAGCCAGATGTTTTTACATTAAGATTAGGGCTGTCAAGTTAACGCGTTAATAACGCGTTAACGCCAAAAATAATTAACGCCACTAATTATTTTAACGTGATTAACGCATGTGTATTTTTGTTCCTCGGCCGCCCCGTAGTTTCAGAGCGCATCGAGTTTAAAATACCATCTACAAGCTGACAGCCCCGCTCCTGCCGCCCGCTTGTGGCAGACCACACTTCCACGCTCACCGGCAGGCACCGACTGGCCATCGGGAGGACCGGGAGGGTGTGTGTATGTGTGGCCCGAGCGAGAGAGAGACCTTACGTGCATTGTTGTTGTTAGCATCTGGTGCTAGCTAGCTGCGCTAACGGATATAAGGAGCTGTTTAAATGAAAACAGAGGAGCGACATTTCGCCACAACTGCGCCGAGCACTTGACTTGATGCAGGAAGCAGACAGCGGGACATTGTAGGAGAAGTCAGCACACTCAGCTCGGATAGTGCGCAACATGACTGCAGCGTCCAGGCAGCTCCCGTTCGAGCATATGCCTTGAGTTGCACATAGCTCCAACGCGCACACACACACAGGCACACACACACACACACACACACACACACACACACACACACACACACACACACACACACACACACACACACACACACACACACACACACACACACACACACACACACACACCATTTGTATTGTATGAGAGGTTCCAGGTTGAATTGAGGTGAATATTTGTAATGTTCAGAGGTTGTTGTGTTTAATATGCATGAGAATATTTGTCATTGTTCAAATGATAATAAACATTAGCATAAAGCATATTTGTCCACTCATATGTTGATAAGAGTATTAAAAACTTGAAAAATATTCCTCTAAGGTACATTTAGAACAGATCAAAAATGTGCGATTAATTTTGCGATTAATCGCGATTAACTATTTTAATCGACTGACAGCCCTAGTTAAGATACAACTAAGAGGGCTACGAATGGATCAGGAGACCTTTGTTCTGTCATGTTAACCGTCCACATATCAACATAGGTGCAAAACATATTACACTCAAGAACAAAGAACAAAGACACACCAGACTACCAGACAACATGATTTTGTAGAGACAACTGGAGACATTGTGTCAGAGACAAACACTTACCGGCAGATGTATTATAGGCAGACACTCTGAGTAAGGGCAGCATGGCAGAGCAGGAGAGAAGAAAGGAGAGCGCCATCCCGCCACCTGGATGACAGAACAGAGAGGAGAAGAGACGTCAAAGAGGAACTGGCAGGGAAAGAGACAGCTGCAGCGACCTTAGAAGCCCTGTGCGTGTGGTTAGGTCGTGTTCTACTATGGAAGAGAGGAATACATCACGCTCATGTCAAACGCCCTGTACCTTTTTGCAGAATCAAGGTTATGTAGAATGATACAAGCAACCACAGCTCATTGTGCGATAGTTGCACCAGTAGCTGAACGCCTTCAGCAACAGGGGATTCTTGCAAGTCAGTCACATTATAGCAAGCACAAATGAAAGGCCAGGGCGGGAGGACAGTCAGCTGCAACAGATACTGAGAAAGAGTTGTGTATCCGATGTGGATGGTATGTAGGAGTTTGCTTATGGTTCTCACTGTGTACACAAGTGTGTGGGGAAAGCCTTTCTCTAGTATCCTCCAAATACACACACATGCACCAACAGGACCTGTGGGGTCATTGGAGGTCTGTGCCTTGCTTAAGGGCACCTTGGAAGGAGGAGAACTGGCACCGAGATACTGCTGTCCCTGAACAAATTCTTCATGTGCTTTGGGTAACAAGGAGACAGTAGCCCATGTCTGAGAAGCATGCTGGGAAACTTTTCTGAAGTCTTTGACTGTGCTTTTCAGACAGAAACTACCAAGTGACTGAGCAAGTGTGCCGGTGAGTGTGTGACTTTGATCTCCCCATGTGGATTTGCATACTCACTGTACATCTTTCCAACTAAGAGGTGAAGCTCATTCCTACAAAGTTTGAGAGCAAGCATCTCCCGGTTGGTTAGAATGGTCAAACAAGTGTGCGCTGTAGCTTGTCATACTACAGTGTGATACATTTACAATGTATTGTTTCAAGAGAAACAACACAAAACAACCAGACTCCAGCTTCAGTTCTTCACGTGTTCTTTCATGAACTGACTCTCCATGAGTAAGACTGTTCTGGTTATTGAAGCCAACAACAGAACAAGTGTTGTGCTTCTCTCAGTGTGTCGGCAGCGATTGTTTTTTTATTTCTTTTAATGTTATAATTTGTTGTTAGATGACAAAGTTGTCTCTGATTTAACATCACATTAGGCTCTCAAAGTGCACCAGATGAATGGAAACTACTTACAAAATGTATAACATACTTTGAAAGACAAAGCGGGAAAAGAAAAATCTACAAATTCCATCAACACATGACTTCTTGTATGCATTTATTATTAATGATGATATTCAGTATTAAAGTAAAAAAAAATGTTTTTAAAAAGAGAAAAGAGGCGACTTCTGGAATGAAGAGTGAGGAGTAGACGCGTTTTCCTCCGCTCCCTCGCTTCCAACTTTTTTATTAGGTAGAAACCTCATTACTCACTTCATACGTACACTAGTCGATACATAACAGCTGAGCAACTTTATACCTTAAGGAGACATGCCACCAAAGCCCGCAAAACAAGTCAAGAAAGACTCTATGCCTACGGAGAACGTCGCTACTAGCGACGTTAGCATGGAGGCGCTAACCAGCTTGTTGGAGAGCCATAAAGTGTCCCTCTCAACGGAATTCAAAACTGTCATCGCAGCACTCAAGTCCAAAATTGATCTGATTCATGCGACTATCTCTGATCATGGGCAGCGTATTACCTCTTTGGAGTCGAATGCGGATTTGGTCGACGGGCGCCTGTCGACTTTGGAAGCTACATGCGCGGAGCTAGCCGCTAGCAATGCTAAGCTGCGGGCGAAAACTGCAGACCTCGAGGCCCGCAGCCGCCGCAAGAATATCCGCATCATTGGTCTCCCGGGGTTGATTGAGGGCCCGCGACCAACCGCCTTCTTCTCCGACCTACTACCCCAGCTTCTGGGGGACCAAATCCTGCCTACTTCTCCTGAACTGGTCCGGGCTCACAGGTCGTTAGCCGCGAAGCCGAAGCCTGGGGAAAGACCGAGGCCTGTCATCATCCGATTTCACAACTTCCAGACCAAGGAAAGAGTCATCCGTGAAGCCCGGAAAATGAGAGCGGATCTACGGTACGAGGGGAAACCGATTGCCTTCTACGAAGATTATATTCCCGAGGTTGTGATGCAGCGAGCTCTGTACCGCGAGGTGATGGCGCAGCTGTATAAACTCAGACTCAGGCCTGCTCTCCAGTACCCGGCCAAGCTGATGATTACGGCGGAGAATGGAGAATGGAGAAGCTAAGAAGTATCTTGCCGCTAAACAGAGGTAGCATGCACTGCTATAAAACACAGTAGCTATGGTCGGCCCATCTGCTAACTTGCCACATTACTGAGTGGTCTAACTTAGCTGCTCGTTAGCATAGCCCGGACTGCACTATTGCTACGCTGAACTGTACGGCAACTAGTCATGTTACTCTACGAAGGACTCCCTGTAAGCTCATTTTTACGTAGACTGGTCACTGTTTCTAAATATAGCACTTTAAGTTGAATGTCAGTCTCACTGTTTACATACGTTTGTGATTAGCTGGTTGTGCTCAGATAATTGGTGTTATTCTGCCAGGTTGATGTCGGTTATGGCAGCTAACTCAGGGGTTTGTATGGGGAATTTGTTCACTGTTCAACGTAGAGGGAACGGAGGTTAAGTACGGGAAGGATAGGACTGACCCACGTCAGGAAGGTTTGTATCCAAGGAGATACACGTGTTTGATGTTCCCAGTGGGACTGGGGTTTAGTCTGTGTGTGTGTGTGTGTGTGTGTGTGTGTGTGTGTGTGTGTGTGTGTGTGTGTGTGTGTGTGTGTGTGTGTGTGTGTGTGTGTGTGTGTGTGTGTGTGTGTGTGTGTGTGTGTGTGTGTGTGTGTGTGTGTGTGTGTGTGTGTGTGTGTGTGTGTGTGTGTGTGTGTGTGTGTGTGTGTGTGTGTGTGTGTTTTCTCTCTCCCCCTCCCCTTTTATTTTATTCTCTGCTCAGGTTATGCCACAATTTAAAGGACTATGTCAGTGAGTGGTAGAAATATCCGGTTTATTTCCTGGAACGTTAAAGGGATGAACAATATCACCAAAGCCAACAAGGTAATTTCACATTTGCAACACCTTAGAGGAGACATCTGCTTTTTACAAGAGACACACCTCCGTACGGCGGAAATGTCTCGCGTCAAGAGGCCATGGATGGGTCACTTGTTTCATTCTAGGTTTTCCGAGAGGGCTAGAGGGGCAGCTATCAGGGATATTGCCTTTGAACTAAACACTGCTATATCTGTTCCGAACGGCCGGTACGTTATAGTATCTGGCAAATTACAAAATACACCTGTGGTCCTGGCCTCGCTATATGCTCCGAATTGGGACGATGACAAATTCATATCCAAATTCTTTACTTCGATACCTAATCTCAATGAGCATCAAATTATAATTGGAGGTGACTTTAATCTGGTCCAGGATATAGAGCTTGATAGATCGTCCACTAAGCAGTTTACTCTATCTAAATCGACCAAAGTCTTAAAATGTCACACCGACCAGCTGGGCTTGAGGGACCCGTGGAGGACTAAGTTTCCCTCCAGTCAAGTTGTCTCTTTCTTTTCACATGTCCACCACACTTACTCTCGGATAGACTTCTTCTTACTTGACGATAAACTATTACATAACGTTCTTTCCTGTGAATACCATAGCATAGTTATCTCCGACCATGCACATACTTCTGTAGAAATCAATTTTCCCCACCCTCTAAATTCTGGAGATTTAGTTCTCATTTACTGTCCGAACCCAAATTGAAGGCTTTTCTTGCAACACAAATCACATTTTTCTTTGAGATAAACGACACTCTGAATATTGGTAGTGATATACTCTGGGAGTCCTTTAAGGCTTATCTTCATGGGCAGATCATTTCTTTTGTCTCACATTTCAGGAAATCGGAGCAATCCAAATGGGCAGATATTTCAGATGATATCCGAAATGTAGACAGCCAATACTCGGTTAATCCCACCTCTATTTTGTATAAAAAACGGCTTCAGCTTCAATCTCAATATGATCTGTTATCAACTGGTAAGATCGAGAGGCAACTTCTGCAAACCAGGCAACGATTTTTTGAGCAGGGAGATAAGGCAGGCAAACTGCTTGCATATCAATCGCGAGATTCGCAAGTGGCCGGTGCCTCCAGGTTGATCCCTAGAGTGAAGTCGCCAACAGGTGATATTACAACAGACCCTGCTGAAATCAGTAATATCTTCTCAGACTACTATTCTGAATTATACACCTCAGAGTCTTCTCCACAGGATTGGGACAGCCCTAACCCCTTAGACACTCTAGCTTATTAAGTTGATGGAAGAGGTTCTGGTGATCTGGGAGCTCCGTTGACCATCTCTGAAGTAACAGAGGCTATCAAATCTTTACAGAGCGGTAAATCGCCGGGTCCTGATGGCTACTCCACAGAGCTTTTTACAGCTTTGTGTTCTGTACTTGCCCCGATCCTGGTGAGAGTATTCAATGATGCCTTTCTGAAAGACCAGTTACCACCTACTTTGTCTGAGGCATCAATCACTCTACTGTTGAAGAAGGATAAGGACCCACTCTTGTGTGGCAGTTATAGGCCGATATCCCTTTGAAACGTAGACTTTAAGATCATGGCTAAGGTTCTATCTAGCCGTCTCCAGAGGGTGATGCCGGGCCTGATCGATCCCGACCAGACAGGCTTCATCTCAGGACGACAGTCATTTTTTAATACCAGAAGGTTGTTTAACATTATTTTTTCTCCCTCTACTAGTTCCCCTGACGTTGTTCTCTCTTTGGATGCGGAAAAGGCATTCGACAGAGTAGAGTGGGGATATCTGTTCTATGTACTTAACACATTTGGTTTCAGCAGGGACTTTGTTTCATGGATTCAACTCCTCTAGACATCTCCTTTGGCTTCAGTTAACGTCAACGGTGTAAAGTCTGGTCTGTTCTCGCTCTCTCGCGGAAATAGGCAGGGTTGCCCTCTATCTCCGTCATTATTTGCGCTCGCCGTCGAGCCTCTAGCCTTATGGCTTCGTAGTGAGGAAGGATTGAGGGGCATCACTCGCTTCGGTTCTTTGCATAAGCTCTCTTTGTATGCAGATGACCTTTTACTGTACATTTCCAGCCCATCGTCTTCCCTTCCTATAATTCTAAGCCTTTTAGAGCAATTTAAAAAGCTATCTGGCTACAAACTCAACCTCCAGAAAAGCGAATATTTCCCTGTTAACAACCTCGCTGAAAAACTTCCCCAAGCTCTCTTTCCTTTTAAGAAGGTCTCAGAGGGATTCAAATACCTGGGTATCCATATTACTAAATCGTTTACAGAGCTTTTTGCCAAGAACCTTAGTCCATTAGTAGAGCGCTTCAAAGCAGACTTAGCTAGATGGTCCTCCTTGCCTTTCTCCTTAATGGGACACATTCATTTGATAAAAATGGTGGTGCTACCTCGGTTCTTATATTCCTTCCAACACATTCCAATATTTATAAATAAATCCTTTTTCTCAGCACTTGACCAGCAGATTAACTCTTTGTTATGGTGCAACAAGAGTGCTCGTATCAGAAGAGTAGTTCTTCAACTCCCTGAGTCTGAAGGTGGCCTGGCCCTGCCTAATCTCCGCCAATATTATTGGGCATGTAATATTAATAAGCTTCTTTTTTGGAACACTAATTTGGCACAGGGCGAACACCCTCGATGGGCCCAGGTGGAGGCTTCCTCTTCGGGTCTCCCGCTTTGGTCGGTGGTATGTTCTCAATTGCCCTTTCCGATTAAACAAGTTGCTCGCAATCCGATTGTAACGAACACTTTAAATATTTGGGGTCAGTTTAGGAAGCAGTTTGGCTTACAAGCGTCATCAGGTCTAGCCCCGGCCTATCGCAATCACCTTTTCCTCCCGTCGTGCTCGGCGGATCCTGACTTTCGGACTTGGTCAGACAAAGGCCTGCGGTCTGTTAACGACCTTTAGGCTGGTGGTGTTTTCCCTTTGTTTGCAGATTTAGCCAACAAATGTGACCTTCCAAGTTCTCACTTGTTCCGATTCTTTCAGATCAGGCACTTTGTGGAAAAGAAATACCCCCAATATCCAGGCAGCTGGTGGATTTACTCCAGGTGGAACGACAGTCTGATTTAACACTTGATTATATTTCACATCATTCATCCAGATCTGTAAAGGTATTAAATACATGTAGTGGAGTACACTGTAGTGGAGTAGAAGTACAAAGTAGCATACAATAGAAATACTCAAGTAAAGTACCTCAAAATTGTACTTGAGTAAATGTACTTAGTTACTTCCCACCTCTGACAAAGAGTATACAACGGGTGTATAAGAAAGACGGCTATTTGCATGGTGTCCAGCATTGAGCAGTGTGAGTGTTGGACCGTTGACATGCAGTTTGTGCAGACTGATGACACATGGCTCAGTGGCTGCTGCTGCTGCTGCTCCTGCTGCTGCTGCTGCTGCTGCTGCTACTGCTGCTGCTGCTGCTGCTGCTGCTGCTGCTGCTGCTGCTGCTGCTGCTGCTGCTGCTGCTGCTGCTGCTGCTGCTGCTGCTGCTGCTGCTGCTGCTGCTGCTGTCTCTGCTCTGGGCCTTTCCACCATTTGGGATCTTTTTGCATACCAGATGGAAAGAAGGGGAAAAGCTGAATCCTCTCCCAGGCCCTGCTTTTATCAAGCCACAACAGTTGGGTAACAATAGACTGACCGGTGCTGGTAATTGTGCTGCAATTAGGCCTGCCTGAGTGCCAGGATGAAGTGGAACCTCCGAGTCCCTGAGAGCCGGCTAATGTAGGTCAATGGCTCCTCAAGAAAGTGACATGTTGATTCAGTGAGGAGCCCATTCACTGCCTCCGCCAATCTTTTTATTAGTTTTCGCACAGATATCAAACAGCCATTTCCAAGACATGTAAAATACTGTGTTTTCCTAGTACAGTTGACAAATAAACACAAACCCCAATACCCCGCAATCTCATTCACACAGACATACAAGGGGGGACAAGGAAATAAAAACAAAATTAAATAAAGGGTGAATATTAAATAGTATTTCAAAGAAAAGGGGGGGGGGGATGCTCTGCTGAGAATTAAGTATTGGGTTCTTCATCAATAGTAAGGGTGTCAGTGTGGTCCAGAAAAGGCTGCCAGGTATCGTGGAACGTCGTCAGGGCGCCCCTAAGGGAGAACCTAATCCTCTCAAGCCTGACGCAATACAGGATTTCATGAATCCATCTATTATGGGTGGGAGGGGAGAAATGTATCCATTTAAGGCAGGGGTTCTCAAAGTGCGGCCCGCGGGCCAATGGCGGCCCTCGGAAATGTTTCTGGCGGCCCGCGATAGTTAATGTGACACGCTGAAATGCATGCGTTATATTTGAATCCTCCATGGTTGTATCTAGTAAGAATTAGAATGGAATTTAAGAATGGTAAAACTGCGCCCCCTGGGTTGTCTTTCCTAAATTATGAATGACAGCTTGTGGAAAGTTTGCTAGACTACTGGTTGCATGGCAACTAGGCATCTCGCGAGTTGCGGTAATTGGTTAGTACAATAAAGAAAGGATTTGTTTTGGAATTATTTTGTGTGCCGTTTTTCTTGGGCAGCCCTCAATCCAGTATTGGGTACCTAAATTGGCCCTCACTCATCAAAACTTTGAGAACCCCTGATTTAAGGAGAATAAGCCTCCCGGCAAGCAGAGTAGTGAATGCGATAACTCGTGTTGAGGTAATGGGTGCATTGGGTATCAGAGGAATTCCGAAAAGGGCAGTGAGGGGGCTAGGGTCCACTGTCTCACCTAAGACCTCCCTAAGTGAATCAAATATTGCAGACCAGAACTCCGATAGTTTAGGGCACGACCAAAACATGTGCATGTAGTCAGCCGGAGATGGTTTACATCTATTACATGTGTCAGACCTGTCAGGGTATATCCTGGCCAGCTTAGCGTCAGGGTCATGTACTCTGTGCAGAATCTTGCACTGCAGTAAGCTATGCCTTGCACATATAGAAGAGGTGTGTACCACGTCTAATATACGTCCCCACTGATCATCTGATGTTAATCCCAAGGTCCTGGTCCCATACAACTCTAAGGGAATTTAAGCAAGTAGGATTTATCTTAAAAATGTTATTATATATAATGGAGGCGAGCTTCCTTGAATCGGTCTTAAGTGATAAGAAAGAATCAATTATCGAATCAGGAGACCCTGCAGTCTACAAAGTCATTCAAACTAGCTGCACCTTCACCAGCTTTGAGAACACTTTCATGATCAATCATTATAAAACATATCATATATATTATTCTGAAACGGACCAATCTGCACAATGACTACTTTTACTATATTTAGATGATAATACTTTTCTACTTTTACTTGAGTAACATTTTGATTGCAGGACTTTTACTGTAACAGAGTATTCCTACACTCTGGTACTTCTACTTTTACTCAAGTACAAGATCTGAGTACTTCTCCCACCTCTGCTCTTGAATGAATTGAGAGTTTCCATGAAATAGCGTATACCGTCTCTGAACCAGTTGAGAAACAACCAGACGTATATTTGACTTCATGTGTAACCATAGCAGTGTGGGTACATACTGCAGCAGCACAACAGCACACCACCACCCCTGAACGACATGGCTGAGTGACTGGGACTGAAGGCTGCCACTGCCTGTCTGAAGGGAAGGGAAATGTGAAATAGCTGTTAGAGAGAAAGGGTTCCTGTTGCAGGGATGTGTTCTCCTGCAGTGCATAGGAGCAACCACCCAGGGTACTTTCCTTCTTTGTCAGGGCCCCGCCCCTTTTTGGGTGAAAATATCTGCTGCCATTTGACTGGCGGTAAATACAGATTGTGAGGTCTTCGCCAATCAGATGCAAAAAGTTATAATACCTTGCCCAAATACGATGGTCAGTTAGGCAAACAGTTACACTAATTCATTGGAGATGGATGATCGGAGTCGAAGTATTGTGGAGTGAGTAGAACAGTGGATCTGTACTTTCAGTCTGCTGGTGGACGAGTGGCAAGCAGCAGGAAAACACTTAGACTGGGACTTCATCGTCAGGGTTTTATATTTCAATGCAGCATATTGACTTCTTTGAACCTCTTTTACAACTGTTGTCTTTAACGGTTGACAGGAACCTCCATAGCATCATATTGTAGCTGTGATGAAGTGTTTCCACAGACATGGACCGACCGGTTCCATGGATTATGATTTCTGCCTCTCTGTTTTGGCCTGAAGGAAAGGCAAGTGTATTTATATAGCCCCTTTGGTACCTAAGGCTTTACCAATAGTTTGTAATTCATGTATTAATTAGGTTGTGAACACTTTATAAATCATGAATAAGCTTTTATAAGACATGAGATAAACAGGGCGACTGTGACCGGTTGCTTGCCAAATAGTGAGCCCACATGTATCTGTACTGCTAAGCCTTATATTGGCTACCTATTACTTCGTCTCCTTCATCAGCCAGCATCCTTGGTATCTGTTGTTCACTCAGTTGATTCTCGCTAAGTAGTCAATATAAGGCTTAGTCATCTTGCCAAATAGTGAGCCTGTGTTGATGTATGCAAACTATGTTAGACCTGGTTTATAAATGGTTCTTGATGGTTCATAAAGTGTTTACAACCTAATGCATAACCTAATTGTAAACCCTTTATGAATCCTTTATAAGGGTAGTCTTATTGTAAAGTGGTACCGCACCGTTCAACACAAGGCAATTCAAAGTGCTTTACAACAATGAAAGACATTAAGAGCATGAAGAAGTAGTGCAGTGAAAGTACAGATCTCTTCTTTACGGTCCTTATCTCTAGGTGAAAGAAAAGAAAATCATAACTTTATATAGTTTTTGTTTTTTGACGTGCAATAAATGACTCAGCATGTCAGCATGTCAGAGTGCCGGTTCTTTGTTTTACCGTAAAGGGGGCTGGGCTATCACAGCACCTGGTCTCACAGCACCTGGTCTCACAGCACCTGGTCTCACAGCACCTGGTCTCACAGCACCTGGTCTCACAGCACCTGATCTCACAGCACCTGGTCTCACAGCACCTGGTCTCACAGCACCTGGTCTCACAGCACCTGGTCTCACAGCACCTGGTCTCACAGCAGCTGGTCTCACAGCACCTGGTCTCACAGCACCTGGTCTCACAGCACCTGGTCTCACAGCACCTGGTCTCACAGCACCTGGTCTCACAGCACCTGATCTCACAGCACCTGGTCTCACAGCACCTGGTCTCACAGCACCTGGTCTCACAGCACCTGGTCTCACAGCACCTGGTCTCACAGCACCTGATCTCTCACAGCACCTGGTCTCTCACAGCACCTGATCTCTCACAGCACCTGGTCTCACAGCACCTGATCTCTCACAGCACCTGGTCTCACAGCACCTGGTCTCACAGCACCTGGTCTCACAGCACCTGATCTCTCACAGCACCTGGTCTCTCACAGCACCTGATCTCTCACAGCACCTGGTCTCACAGCACCTGATCTCTCACAGCACCTGGTCTCACAGCACCTGGTCTCACAGCACCTGGTCTCACAGCACCTGGTCTCACAGCACCTGGTCTCACAGCACCTGGTCTCACAGCACCTGGTCTCACAGCACCTGATCTCTCACAGCACCTGGTCTCACAGCACCTGGTCTCACAGCACCTGATCTCTCACAGCACCTGGTCTCACAGCACCTGATCTCTCACAGCACCTGGTCTCACAGCAGCTGGTCTCACAGCACCTGGTCTCACAGCAGCTGGTCTCACAGCAGCTGGTCTCACAGCACCTGGTCTCACAGCACCTGGTCTCACAGCACCTGGTCTCACAGCACCTGGTCTCACAGCACCTGGTCTCACAGCACCTGATCTCTCACAGCACCTGGTCTCACAGCAGCTGGTCTCACAGCACCTGGTCTCTCACAGCACCTGGTCTCACAGCAGCTGGTCTCACAGCACCTGGTCTCACAGCACCTGGTCTCACAGCACCTGGTCTCACAGCACCTGGTCTCACAGCAGCTGGTCTCACAGCACCTGGTCTCACAGCAGCTGGTCTCACAGCACCTGGTCTCTCACAGCACCTGGTCTCTCACAGCACCTGGTCTCACAGCACCTGGTCTCACAGCACCTGGTCTCACAGCACCTGGTCTCACAGCACCTGGTCTCACAGCAGCTGGCCAGCTAGGTGATAGAGAGTCCTAAGGAACAGCGGGAAAAGGGAAGCTAAATGTTGGCCATTTTTGTTGCCTGGCAACCATCCACACACTCACTCCTGTGTGTGGATGCCTCTGCACATGTACCTGCCTATGATGGTCTGTCTCCTCTGGTTACCATGACAGCACCAGCTACTGACTGGCTGGAAAAACACCACAGCAATTCCTCCAACATCAACACACACACAAATTCCCAATCTATTTTCCCTATTTCTGTCTTTTTTCACTTGTATATTGTTCTCACTTTTTGACAATCTATAGAAACCTAACCATGTTAAGCCCTAGTCTGGCTGTGACTGTGACTCTGACTGTGTTTAGCTTATTATCAATGGTCTGAAATGTGATATTTTTATTAAGCTCCATTGGACATATTCTCAAGTCAGTTTGTCCTCTTCTGTGGTCCAGACTGAAATATATCCACAAGCTTTAAACATATTTTCATTAAAGAGAAGGAAATGAGTTGGTGGTGGTAAATTGAAAGCAGTTTAGATGTATTCGTGCCCCCCTTTTGGTACGACAAAAGCCACAACATACCTGCACAAGTAATATCAGGTCTACTCTACCTTGGGTAAAAAACCGATATGGGGCGCCAAAATTTATCGGACCATGAAGGTTTAGCTAACTACCCGTACGAATGTAATTTAAAGCTGGTTATTGACTTGATACAGTATACTGCTGGGTAGTTGAATGGATAGGCCGTGTAATACATCATGCTGTTGGATACATGTAGTAGAGTAAACAGACAAGTATAAAGTGGCATACAATGATCAGCTTTATAATCCTGAACGTCACCAAGTGCTCCCAGCCAGCGTTTCCACCAGAGGGGCGTCTTGCCGTCATTTAACGGCCTTATTCATCTCGGGACGTCCTGAACTCGAGTCGAGGGCGTCCAAAAATATTAATAATTCGAGAGAAGATCGAGAGTTTTTATCGCTTGAAATAACGAAAAGGAAAAAGGACCAGGACACCCCTCTGTTGGCGGGGCAAAGGAGTCTGGTGGGATTCTTTTCCGAGTATTACTGATCGTTTCCTCGACATCGGCGGTGCCTGCTACAGGACAACACGGAACGTGCGCGATTTGGACGCGATGAGCCATGCTAGTGGAGCATGCGCGTGAGCTGCGAGCACCAGAGCCTCGCAGCGGCGAAACTGAGGCTCCGTGGTAAACTGTGGTGACACGAAGAGCCGCTTGGGAGCCGACACAGCCGGCGCTTCGAGAGAGCCGAGCCAAATGATCCGGCTCACTAACGTAATAAAGACAGTATAAGGCAGGGATGTCAAACTCAAGGCCCGGGGGCCGAATCCGGCCCGCGACTTCATTTTATGTGGCCCCACAAGAGCTTGCAAAGAACATAATATGTTTAGTATACGGTTACATGCTACTTTACAGAAGCACGTTGCCCATAAACGACATGTCCCACAATGCATCTCAAATTAGATTTTTTTCTCAGAATTTGACTTTTTTTGTCAAAATATGCCTTTTTTCTTAAAATGTGCCTTTTTCTAAAAAAATTACTTTTTTTTTCAAAATGTCACTTCTTTTGTTTTGTTTTTCCAGAATGTGGCTTTTCTTTTAAAATCATATTGTGACATTCTCACTGAAGAGACTTGCAATTATTTGCCCTAGACTTGCTTTCAGACGTAGTTAATTATGAAGTTATAATAATAATCCAATGCAGAGGCAATAATGTAATAATACATTATTTTATATATATTCAATATGTATTTTTGGTCTTAAAGTTAGAACCGTGATGAAATTGAATTTGACACCCCTGGTATAAGGGACGGCCCAAGTCAAAATTCAAGCACCCCCCCCCTCTCAGGGTGGGCGCCCTCTCAGTCCTGGTCTGGCGGAAACACTGCTCCCAGCTGTGTGCGTCACTTTTTAGTGTCCCCTGGTTTCCGCTGTGTTCTGAGCTTCTTGCAGCATTTTGTGTTTGGAGCGTTTTTAGTTTCCTGAAGTAGCTGAAGATTCATTTGCATGTGTTTTGGCACATTTGTGTTTTATTATTAGCATTTTCTCTAAATGGAAATCTTTTAGCCCACTGTAATGCGTTCATCAGCCACCGGAGAACAAAGTCTCTGTTTTCTTGTTCTAAGTGTGAAGCATCTGCATAAGGTGTTCAAAGGTTTCCATTGAGAGTAGCTTAGTAGGATTTAACAGGAAAGCCTGTTATACTGATGGACTGAATGCTGTAGAAATGTGCATTATTCTATTAGTCCCTCAATGCTGCTGAATTAATTACCCCACTTTGTTTGCATCTGCTGTCCATAGTTTTCATTTGAGACTACATTTTTTGTCTTTGAAACCCCTGAAAGCATTATCTCTATTCAATGCATGACTCCAACAAGCAGGAAGGAACAGTAAGCAGCCCCATGGCAGCTGGCCGTGCATACTGAGTCCTGGAGAGAAGCTTTAAATATTCAGAGCCAGGCAACACCTCGCCTTCCTTATCACCAGGGCTTTAACTGGATCGCTGTGAAACGGCTCCCATCATTCCTCACTGAACACGAAGCTCTGGACCCTGAGGCCAAACACATCTCAAATGCCAATTCTCATTCTGCCAAAATCACAAGGGATGTCTGAGTGCAGAGAGAAGAAGCGTCTCCAGGGCGTGACGCGACACGAGGCAACGGAGGGGAAACCGCCTCAACGTGAATCGAATAAGAGCGTGCACATTAGCCGGAGCATAATGTGTTCACACAGCTCTCACTGTCCACCCACAGCACAGTCACTCTGACACACACCCAGCCTGCATCTGGGGTCACACGCTCACACAGATGTGCATTCAGCCAGGCGTGGGGGTTGCATTTAACGATCAAGCAACAAGAAAGAGGTAACTGTATTTGATAACAATTAGATAAATAAAAACAAGTAATCAGATTACTGTTAAATGTTTTATTGAATTGATATTACTAGCAGGATTACAGTGTTCCAATACATTTTGAAATAAAGATCGATATATTATAGGTAGACGTACTGAACGGATGTCCCTTTATGGTTTATATTTAGGCTCATTTATTTCTTCTATATTTGTAATCTATTTTTAATGCAGGAGGTGGACAAATTATGTATTCAACAAAAACACAGTCCATTAAAGAGCCTGTGACACGAGTTTCCCCCATCATCCAAACCCATCCATTTGAGTAAATATTGTCCCCTTGAAAACCGTTACTGAACTGATTTTGGATATTTGTACTTTGATAACATTAATCTGCCCTTCACTGTTGACCATTTTCTGGATCTTCTCGGGGATCCTTCAAGTCCCGCCAAATGATGGGTGACGTCATTGCGGGCACAGCGCTCCAGCTGCACCGTCCAGGATCCCAACTTCTGCATGTAAACGCACGATGGCGCACACAGCAGTGAGCTCAGACAGCGATGACAGTTTACTTTTGAACGTGTCTGAGAGCTCATGAGGCTGAAGGATCGGTTTATGTTGTATCTGTTAGAAGTTTAGGAATGAGGTGCGTCAATATGGGCGATCATACGGTCATGTAGCCAGTGGTGGAATGGGACTAAAAATCATCCCGGGACTCTCGACCGGCCCACTTCGGTACCGCTAGTGAATTGTCAACGGGGGGAGTGGGGGATGTGCTAGTGACTTATCCGACCGGCCCACTTCGGTACCGGCCCATCGGGATTCGTCCCGATGGGCAGTCCGCCACTGCACCCAGCCCAGCCCACGTAAACTGTCAACGCTTCGCTGCGGGGAAACGGTGGACCTAGTGTCCCGATCGGAGTGCGAATAATAATAATAATAATAATCCGTGCATTTTATCCATTAATTTCCCCAACATTGTGGTAAAAAAACACACGTTTAATCCATGTTGGTGTACTACAACTACAAAAAGCATCGGTTTGTTTTCTCATCAGGAAATACAGACCGGCTCAAACAAACGATTTTTAATCATCATCCTCACGATCATTTAATGTATCATATGTTCGCCGAATTGACATGAAAGCACTATTAAATGTAGTTTCATCCACTTGAGTTTACAACTACAAAAATAATCGATTTGTTTGTATATCACATCCGACGGGAGGAAATTCAGCAGCTCTCACTACCGATTTTTAATCCTAATGTAATCATCATCTTCACCACGATCATTTATGTTTATGTTCGCCGAATTGACATGAAAGCACTGACAAATATGAATATACTGTCGTCAACTTCATTAAAACGTTATTAACGTGCCTAATCTCAGTAATTCACCATTTATACGCATAACAACACACATTGTCCGTGTTTGGCTCTCTCGCCGCTAGGGTTGCCAGAAACTGACCATGATCAAAATCGATTATTCGGCAGCCCTGGCGAATAATAATCGATTATTCGACCGCCCGTCTTTTCGCAGAGCTTG
This sequence comes from Pseudochaenichthys georgianus, assembly GCF_902827115.2. Lineage (NCBI taxonomy): Eukaryota > Metazoa > Chordata > Actinopteri > Perciformes > Channichthyidae > Pseudochaenichthys > Pseudochaenichthys georgianus. The sequence goes on along the minus strand of NC_047513.1, from coordinate 3,135,008 downwards.
CATTTAACTTCCTTTGGACTTGTAATTTCGAAGTAGTTCCACGAGGAGGAACTCTTTTTACCTGCCGCTTTGTTCATCTTTAGTCGCACGTGTGAGGGAGAGGGGGCGGGTGTGGGGGTGGGGGCGGGGTCGGTGTGGGTGTGTAGCGTGCTGCAGCAGCAGTCTGCTCTGCATGCAGGCTTCCTCCAAGTTTACAGTAAAACAAACTGGTGGTGTGACCAATGACAATTATTAATACTATTACTATTATTAGCATATATATATATTTTGGTTGAAACTAAGCCAGAAAAAAAAAAAAAAAACATAAATAATAAAAAAAAAAATTATAAATAAAATCGATTTTTAAAAATAATATTCGATTATGGAGACTGTAGCGAATATTCGAATAATCGAATAATCGCTGGCATCCCTACTCGCCGCACAGTGAAGCGTTCCCGCATTGACGTCACTTCCGGCTTCCCCCAAAACTTCAAAATGAGTCGAAGGAATTTCCCCGCGATGTTCGAAATGATTGATATTTATCGGAACGGTATATCGCACCTTCTTTTTTAAGCTGACGGTTGGAGATGACTAGTAGCCCAGTATGTCATTGCACAGCAGTTGTTGGCAGGCTGTCACAGTCTTTAATGTCTGAAGCTTAAACAGCATTTGCAAACTATTACTACATTTGTACACACTCCTGTCGTGTTCATTTCCCCTCACTTTGGTGTTCCCAGACACATGTGACCGTTCTGTTTTAACCACTCTTACATTAAGACAAAACACATCAATCATCACCAAATCTGATATAACACCCTTTAAGCTGTAAACAATGTGTCAGACTGCGGTTAACATGAACAACTGCAGAGAATATAGAAAGAAGAGACACTGGAAATGTATTCCAAAATGAACATCTGGGCCTTTTGTGTGTGTGTGTGTGTGTGTGTGTGTGTGTGTGTGTGTGTGTGTGTGTGTGTGTGTGTGTGTGTGTGTGTGTGTGTGTGTGTGTGTGTGTGTGTGTGTGTGTGTGTGTGTGTGTGTGTGTGTGTGTGTGTGTGTGTGTGTGTGTGTGTGTGTGTGTGTGTGTGTGTGTGTGTGTGTGTGTGTGTGTGTGTGTGTGCTATCTGATGGATGAACATAATCTAGGGCTACCTATTCATTTCCTATGTTGCTCATTTGGGACTAGGAATACCATAGGTGTTCAAAACCCAATGAACCAGCTAATGATACAGTATGCTTAGATGCACACTATGGAGGATATCATCAGGCCTTGAGGCAATCAAATATAAAACACAATATGTTTGATTGTGATGATCAAAGTAGCAAATCGGTCGGGCTGGACCTGAACCCCAGGGCTCGCAATTAACGATGTCCCGATGTCTCGGGGACCATAACAATTCCTACTGGGACACAAATCTATTTTGTCTGGGACTATTTCGGGACAGTGAAAAAAAAATTAAAAGTAAACTTCAAAATGGGGGTTATTTGCAAAGTCATTGGGCTGTCAAATCATAGAATGCATTCTACGTCATCCACTCTGCTGCTGACTGCTGCTAGACTCGCGCTAATGCAACGCTCACGACAGTTAAAAAAAGAAGAAAGAAATGCTGAGGTGGTTGAATAAACAGCCCCCTGTTGCAAGCCCCAATTCTGCCGACTCCCGAAACGAAAACATCCCAAGTCCTGGTCATGATGCATCGTCTTCCACTGTGGTAAGTTAGTTGCCTTAAGTGTCAATGTTAGCTAGCGCTAACTAACGTTAGCAACTGATGTGTGCCTTACAATAGCCGCGTTCACACTGCGGTACTTTTCCCACAAAGGTTCATGCGAACTTAGTTCATGCGAACTCTTTAGTTCGCATGAACGAAGTACAGATCGCGTTCACACCGGAAAAAGTCCCCGGGGGTGGATTAGGCAAATGAAGCCGCTGACGTCACGTATTCTTCTTCTGCTTTGGGTTTACTGGCAGACCGCAACCCACTTCACGGCGTATACTGCCGCCCAAAGTCCCCGGCCGGAAGTCCCCGGAGTTGGGGAAGGCTTCAGTAGAAGCTGCTGGGAGTCCCAGCAGCTTCTACTGAAGCCTTCCGAGTAAATCGCCAGAACGCCGACACCTCCTCATCTCCACCGCTCCCATGTTTTATTTTGTGTTGCCATAAGTTAGTCTCTCTGCGTTTCTGCGCTGGGCTAATGCTAATGCTAATAATGCTAATGCGAGGATAATAAAATGGCGGCTTAAAAAAGAGCCGCTCGAAAGTCCCTGCTCTCTAGCAGGGACTTTCGAGGGGGTAAAAAGGTTCGCATTAACTACTTTTAGTACCGGCTCTTTTTGGTGTGAACGCGATCATGAACTAAGTTCGCATGAACCTTTGTGGGAAAAGTACCGCAGTGTGAACGCGGCTATTGCATACAAATGTCCTAAAATGCGGTGTCATGTTCTTTTGAAGTTTGTGAAAATGATGTGAAATACAGTTGATCAGAATAAGAGGTGTAGCCTATCATTTTTGTATTTTCTTTGTCAGCCAGTCAGTGACCAGGCTAGAATCTTTGGCTGCAAACACATAAGGCATTTAGCCAATCATTTAGCTTTTCATCTTTTCATCTTTTTTTAGTGTTTTATTTTTTTTGGGTGAAGAACGTCAGTCAGATTGGGTGATGATTAGAAAGGGGGTCGCAAGGTAATTTTAGTTTGTCAATCAACTCTGGTATGAGAATAATGTGTCATGTTAAGAGAGAGTAATGTTCCAGTTGTTTGTGTGCCTGGGGGGGGGGGGGGGGTGAGAGCAAGATGATTGACATTCATGAATGAAGATAGAAGATCCATTTATATTCCTATAGTACTGACTTGTGAGGATAACTTGTAATTAGAACTGAAAACAGATACATTTATTAAACTGTATTATGGAACTTCTGTTTTTTTATTTTCATTCATACCACTTTTATTGCCAGATAGAGGGTTCCGATCATAAAACACAGAGACCATACAGCCATACCATATTGAATTAAAAATACAAATCAGAATTCTTCAATGTTGACATGACAATGATACATTAGTCTGGATATTGAGAAACAATAGAAAAACATGTCTTAAAACAACTCTCTTCCCTTCTACTCTAGGAGAGGCAACAGATCAGACTAATATTCATGTTTAAAAGAATAAGTATTTTAAACTTACATGGTGGACCAGAGTCTATGGTGTGATGATTAAGTGACAAAAAAGTATCAAACTATATGTATTCTGCATAATTGGGGGGGCGTCGATACAAATTTAAATTTGGGACACTGCTGGTTATATCCGGGACAATACAAAGTAGAATTCGGGACAGTTGTGGGACACTGAGGAAAAAAGTTAATTTCGAGCCCTGCTGAACCCGACAGAAGTGTTGAGTCAAAACATCTTGTTGCTATTTTCTCTTGTCTCTACTTGCATTGCATTTGATATTGACCAAAGTAATGGAACCTAATCAGGTTACATTACTTAGATATTTTGATACTCGGAATAGCTTCAATGTTTTGACATACATGTAACTATTTATTGTATTGATTACTTTTGTAATGTCACCCTCCCAGCCCTGATTAAAGCATATATTTGACCATCTTAACCTCTTGACTTGCCTACATTTCACTTCCAGTCTTTTGAATGCTCTCCAAATCTCCTGACTCGGCTGCTGGAGCCTCTCCACTCTGAGATGGAGCACCTTGTAATACCACAAGGAAGGTAATGTCATGTTCCCTCCTTCCAATCTGATAGTGAAAAGATGAGAGATGCCTTCTGCAACAATCTTATGCAAATAAGAGGCAGTGAGAGAGAGCAGAGAGGAGAGGGGGGGCAGAGACACGGAGAGCGGTGGAGATAGGAAATGATAGAGACAGAGTATTAACACTGAGCGGAATGGAAAATAAATGAGAGCACAGAGGAGAGGAAGTGGAGTTGTGTTTCGGTGGAGGTGAGTTAATTATGACTGGTAGCAGGAAACTCACGCTGAGGCGGCTGCCATCAGCTGTTACACATCAGAGAGGAAGGAGGAAGGAGACGCTGCTCTACATGAACTGGAGGATGGAATGGGATGCAGCCGAGGGGATGGATTCCATTCCAATTAATCACTTACTGATAAACATGAACACAGTGATCAGAGCGGACGACACCTGCCTCCTCTGCAGCCCACAGGCAGGACGCATTGTCAGAACTGTCAGTGAGGGGGGGGGGGATTATCCAGCCACAGAAAGCACAGGGAAAACTCCCCAGTCGTATTTATATTGTCCTTGTCCTCTCCCTTTGTCTCTTTGAATTTCAATTGTCATATAATGCAATTCCATCGTCCAATATCTCAAAACGATAGCCAGTGAATATGATAAAGTATTATAAAACCCTATCACCAACCAACTCAAACATTAGAAGTAGAAAATACTAGACCCATTAAAGAGTCTAAGTAAACAGTCTTTTCATTTGTTTGGGGTAAGGTCTGGTCTGCGGTAAACACAAGATGAGGAGATGTTCACGTATGAAACAAAACACCCATGGGCGTAGGAAGCATCCTGGATGTGGGGGGGGGACATTTTTAACGGGGGGTGTGGGGGTCCCCACCCCCACGAAAAAAAATAGATTTCCTGTATTCTGGTGCATTTTATCAGGTGGTTTGATACTTTTATGTGGCTATATTAGCATGAGGAAAATGATGGGTACATTTTGTAATTTCATCCAGTAGTAAAGAAAGGAAACATATTTGATTATTGATTCAGAGCCGTCTTTGAATTAATAAAAAGCTGTTTAAATGCCCATTTTTTGTACATTTATATACAACAATAAATATTTGTGAGTGCATTGAGAGATATTGTTGTGGAGAGTCATTTATATACATCGCAAAATACATTTGTGAATCCTTCTGTGAGCATTTATTAATATTGGGACTGATCTGACTCCATACAGATGTTAAGTTCACCTAGGAATGGTATCATTGACTTAAATGTTGCTCTTCTGTCTATATTGGTCACATGATGCCCCTTGACTGAAATGTTTCCTGTTCAATACCCCACTGATTTCCTTAACACTCTGGATGAGAGTCCACATCACAATTGACTCTACTGTCATATCCCTTTCATCACTCACCTCAGCAACGGACCTCTCTCCACTGTCCCTGTGTTCTGCCTCTGACTCACTCTCAAGCGCCTAGATGTCAAGAGAGGTGGTGAAGTGATCATTATCTATTGAGCAGTATACTCTTTCACATTGAATCATAACAAGTCATACTGAATGTAAATACAACTGCCTCTAAAGTAAGTCCCAGTCTGTGACATTGGACATTTTGAAGACTCAAAGTCCCAAGCAGTAGGTAGAATATTAGCTAGTCTATGTAATGTGCACAGAAAATAAATAGTTAACTGAATACTGGGATGGAAATGGCCTATAAGCACTCCGTAAAACATAAACACACACAAACAGCTTCTGAATGATAAGAAGTATAATTAAAATATAATGCACATTACCATTTTGAGAGAGAGTACCTAAATTAAAGAACTCGGACAATAATCTCTTATCGAACTGAGGCTCCAGTAAAACACACTGACTGCGTCTCTACATGGACATCATGGTGTTTACATGAGCACAGAGAGATGGGGTTATTCATGTTCCCTGTTTACGTGATAAATACTAGCAGCCTGGCATTTCGATGCCTTTTCTCATCTAAACTATTCAGTATTTGTATCTCTCTATCATGACATAAAAACGAAACTCCTCTCCAGAAGTGAGACGCCGCCATCACTGTTAACTGATTAACTGCTACCAGCTGATGACTTACTGTCCTCTTCTTTGAAGTGTTCTTATGTCCATGTTGTCTGGGAGAAAACATATCAAACCAAGAGATCGTCACCTTTGATTTTCACTGTATTAACCATTTCCTGAACACTTGGTGTGTGTGCCTTACATCGCTTCATACAACAGATCTGAGCTGTCCACACTATGACAACACTCCTTGAACATGCGCGCGCTATGTGAGAATCTGCCTTGGTGCAAAGCAGCAGTGAAAACATGGTACGGAGTTTCATTGATTTGGGCATTCTCTCAATCAGCAAGTGGAATGGATTTGATAGTGAAGCACTGACACAGCGCTCTACAAAGTGCGGCGAGTGGATAGACCGATTCACGGACTTTCCACATGGTAAAAGTGGGGGGGTCTAAACTAATCATTTGAAAAAGTGGGGGGGACTTGTCCCACCCTCATATAATGGCTGTGACGCCCATGAAAACACCCTTCTCCACTCGTGAATGTTTGATGCTTCTATTTGTCATAAAAACAGCGTTTGCTAACAAGTGTCTAAATAATCTACTAAACATCTTTAATCCGAATATTAGACACCTTTATCCTCCGGTGTTGACAAAGTAATGCGAGCGGATGTAGTTTGTTTGTAGCCGTTAGCTTTCTGCAATCTGCTTCAAAATAGGTGTTAATATGTGGCGATTATCATGCTGAACAAAAGGTTTAAGTATCATAAACTTGTGTTTTCCACAGAGCTTATTTTCTGTTGAGTAGGACTAGGTGTTAATATCCCTTGATTGCATTCTTGAGACGTGCTATGCTACTGACTGGACTCTTTGTGTGTTACGAAGGTTTTTCTGCATGTAAACGGTGTGCAGAGTCACGAACCCTCAAAGTACACCCTGTAGCGAGTAAAACTCCAACACAGAAAAGACCTCCCCAAAACGCCTCGTTGGAGATACGTCATTGTCCATTCGATTTTTCCGGGTATGGCACATGGGTATGGCATGATGTCAACCCGTACCCGGAACCAAATGGACCAATCCGTGGAGCCGTTACGTTACGTCCACGGAGCCGTTACGTTAAGCCCCCGCTGATTGGTCCAAATTGACCAATCCACGGACTTCCTCACACACTCAGTGCATGCAGCTCTGCTGATCTCTCCTCCTGGCTGCAGGCTGATAACAGACAGTTGGGATCGCGGCGAAATTCTCTCTGCAGACCCATTCTCACAGCGTTTATCAACCTTTTTCTTACTCAATATCAAGCACACTTATTGTTTTTACTTCGGCTGTGACTTTGTGTGTGCTCAGGGTGAGTTTGGATGTGTTTCGCTGTGTATCGCTAAACAAGGAAACAACACTTCCACAGAGCTTCAAATCAAATCAAATCCAATTTTATTTGTAAAGCACATTTAAAAACGATTTTGGTCTAGCCAAAGTGCTGTACATGTAATTTAAACACATAAAAACACATTACATCACAATACAAGACAATAAATCACAACAGATAAAGCAACATATGGAACAGTCAGGAGTCGTGACCCCACTCTAACTAGAAGGCCAGAGAGAAGTAGTGTGTCTTCAGTGTGGATTTAAAAGCCCCTGGGCCTAGGGTCTGGGCCGACCTCACATGGAGGGGAAGAGTGTTCCAGAGCCTGGGGCCAGCTGCTGCGAAGGCTCGGTGCCCTCGGGTTTTGAGCCTAGTCTTAGGCACTATCAACAACAGCTGGTCAGCAGATCTTAAGGCTCTGCCTGGGGTGTAGCGCTGGAGGAGTTCAGCTATATAGGCCGGAGCCAACCCATTTAGTGCTTTAAAAACAAATAAAAGGATTTAAAAATCAATTCTGAACCGGACTGGAAGCCAGTGTAGGGAGGCCAGAATTGGGGTGATGTGGTCACGCTTTTTGTGGCCAGTCAGGAGACGTGCAGCTGCGTTTTGGACTAGCTGCTGGCGTTTAATTGATGCCTGGTCCATACCCACATACAGAGCGTTACAATAGTCCAGTCTTGAGGTCACAAAGGCGTTAATAACCCTTTCCAGGTCTTTAAAAGATAAATACGACTTGGTTTTGGCCAATAGTCTTATTTTTAAAAAGCAGGATTTTCCTACAGTGCTAACCTGCTTGTCGAATTTAAAAGTGCTATTGAAGGTCACTCCAAGGTTCATGACAGAGGGGAGGATGTTTTTACTTAGGGAGCCCAGAATATCAACCGGAGATGCTGGAGGTTGGGGTCCAAAAGGCATTACTCTCATTGAGGTTGAGGACATTTTTGCTCAGCCAGGATTTTATCTCTGTTAAGCAGTCCTTCAACTGCTGTCATGAGTTGACATTTGCTTTGAGCGGCAGATAGATCTGTACATCGTCCGCGTAGCAGTGGAAGGGAATATTGTGTTTCGTAAGAATTTAACCTAGGCGCAGTATGTACAGTAGAAAAAGGATGGGGCCCAGAATCGAGCCTTGGGGAACCCCACAGGTAAGAGGGGCTTTGGCAGAGGAGAAGGCACCTAGCTGCACTAAAAAGCTACGGTCTGTCAGGTAAGACCTGAACCATGCAAAGGCAGAGCCTGTGATGCCTGCGGACTGTTCAAGCCGTGACAACAGGATGCTATGGTCCACAGTGTCAAAGGCAGCTGTCAGGTCTAACAGCACCAAGACAGCTAGGCTACCTGAATCGGCGGCTAGGAGCAGATCATTGAAAACTCTTAAAAGGGCTGTTTCAGTACTATGCATGGGTATAAAGCCAGACTGAAACTTTTAATGGATGCCATGCGTGGTTAAAACGACTGCAGCTGGACATAGACTATTCGCTCCAGGGCTTTAGATAAAAAAAGTAGCTGGGAAATGGGCTTAAAATGTGCGAGAATGGAGGGGTCAAGATTTTTCTTTTTAAGTAGTGGCTTAACCACGGCATGTTTGAAGGCAGCTGGGACACATCCTGAGCTAAGAGAGGTGTTTATAAGTAATAAAATACTTGCTCCAACTGATTTGAAAACGTCTCTGAGAAGGCGAGAGGGAATGTGCAGTTTGTCGGCCGCAGGTGCATGACTACATCCGAGAGAGAAGAGAGGGATACAGGCTCAAAGTGGTCGAGGACAGCAGGGCACAGAAAATGAGCAGGATCTGGGGTAGCACTAGTGTGGGCTAGCCTAAGAGCAGATAAAAAATGTAAGAAACTTATCACAGAGAGTAGTCGATGGCACAATTGGAGAAACATCACAGGGATTAATGAGTTAAGGACATTAAAAAGAACCTGAGGTTTATGGTTGTTTTTGGAGATTAACAGAGAAATGTGCTGTGTTTTGGCTGCTTCGACTGCCGTCTGGTAGTCAGCGAGGCAAGCACGAAGGATTTCTAGGGAGACATGGAGTTTGTCCTTTGTCCATGTTCTCTCTGCACGCCTGCAAGCGCGTCTAAGAGCACGAGTACAGTCATTGAGCCTTGGCTGTGAGAGAGCTTTGGTGCGTCTAAGCGTAAAAGGAGCAACAGAATCGAGTATTTGGGTACATGTCGAGTCAAACATGGAGATAAGCTCATTATCGGAGCTTAGCGCGATTCACAACGTCCCGACCAATCAGAGCACACTGTGCTCACAGGGAGGGTGGGGGCTGGAGCTATTGGAGCTACAACGAGCCGTTACATTACATTACATTGCATTTAGCTGACGCTTTTATTCAAAGCGACGTACAATAAGTGCGTTCGACCAACAAGATACAAACTTGAAGAAAACAGAATCATAAAGTACATCAGGTTTCATAGAGCAAAAACATTTCAAGTGCTACTCAACTGGCTTTAGATAAGCCAGTCCTTTATTAGTATATAAGTGCTTTGTTATTGTTAGTAATTCTATTGCTCGAAGTGGAGTCGAAAGAGATGAGTTTTCAGTCTGCGCCGGAAGGTGTGTAAGCTTTCTGCTGTCCTGATGTCAATGGGAGCTCATTCCACCATCTTGGAGCCAGGATAGCAAACCCACGTGTTTTTGCTGATGGGAACTTGGGTCCCCCTCGCAGCGAGGGTGCAGCGAGTCGTTTGGCTGATGCAGAGCGGAGTGCACTTGCTGGGGTGTACGGTTGAAAGGGAAATGGAAACACTTTTCAAACTGGTTTCCATGCGACAATATTCCCATTAGGAAATGTATTTATCTAGTCTATTTCCAATGTAAACGATCGAGATACGCAAATGTCTCTTTTGAAATACGTGCCTAATGACCATGGGCGATGCCATTGCCGAGAGAGAGGTAAATATTGCAGCACTACCAGATTACTAGCTCACACATGTATTTACTGACACAGTGTGACCTTATTAATTAACGCAATCGCATCCAAACTAAATGGTAGCTATTATTATGACGTAAAATGGAGAATTGGGGGTGTTCTATAGCTCAACTAATTAAACTAGCATACTGTCGAAAACAGCCCTAAAAATGCTAGTATTGCTGGACTAGGTGTTCAATGGATGGTATTGCTAAGATGTATGAGGTGTTGGAAAATAATACAAAATATATGTCAACTGACCACTGGTACATGCGGTAGCCTGGTAGGAGTATACTTCATCAAAATGACTGCCCATCCTTAGCCCTGCTTGAGTATTTTCTGAACATGTGCTTAATAATAACAACACAATCCTTTAAAAATAATATATTTTGCTCTGAGTAATAACAGTTTGAGAGTTTGCTTAAATCAGGGGTCTCCAACCTTTCTCCACCTGAGAGCTACTTTGAAAACATGAAAGTGGCCAAGAGCTACTTGCATCGCATCACTTACATTTATTCACATAGCACTCATCAGTTGAATTAAGCTACTTTTGTACACGTGTGAAATTGCAATACCTAAAGCTTATCTAAAATCTTAACTTCACATCAAGGTCCAAGAAAACGACAATTTCTCACATATTAATATGGCCCACATAGTAAATACATCGCCTTAATCACCACCTTGCAAACATCTTATGGCACATGTGTGTAAAATAAGTGCATTCACTCTTTTTTACAGTCAGTGAGATGAATGGCGCTGCATGGAGTCCACCATAGAGGTGTATGCTGGAGTGTACCCACTTAGGTTCACTCTAATAGAGTCATTTAAATGTTGATCAGTCTTGTTCTGTATTTAGATTTCATTCATGTCAGAAAAAGCTGCTTCACAAAGGTCTGTAGAACAGAACCAAATAAAGCAGACATGTTCAGTGCTGCTTGGTGAATATTCTTATGGTTCTCTGGTTCTACAAGGCTCCAGAAATGTTGTGAGTTTTGCTGAACATTATTTTGGAGATTTATAACCTCCATCTCCACAGACACTGAACAGTTAGGTTTCTATGAACAGTTTCTTTATTTTACCATTATGGAATAATCACATTGGTAAATAGTGGCGATGGGGTTTTTCCGGCCAACTTATCATAGTCATGATTTTGAATATTTCTAGTTCACCTTAACCTGTAACATATTTATATTGTTTTGTTTCAGGTCAAACGAGCTGTCCATACTGCTGCAGGATTGTTGTCCTGTCAGACAGAAGATACCTCCTGCATAGGTGCTGATGATGCAAGTGATGATTCCCAGGTACTGGAGGCACACACAACTAAACGTGGGCAGTCAGTGACTGTGGCCACACAGACGGAACCACTGGAACCATGCCCGTGTAAAACTGTGACTTCGGTGCGTGTGCAGACTGGGACCGATGACATCAACAACAGTCAGTTGCTCAGTCATGATCATCCATATTGCGTCAGCAGGGACATTGCTGGTGGATCCGCCACACTGGCACCTGCAGATGCAATGGCCAAAGCACCACCGAGTCCAACACCTGATGTGTCAATGCCTGAAGAAGATGCTTCCAGCTCTGGGGAGAGCATTCCAGGGACTGAGCCTTCTTCGTCGGACTACAGCCCTACTGAAGATGACATTATACAGAATGACGGCGAAGACAGCGAGGATGATGGAGAACATTCAGTGGATGGCGGAGAAGATCCAGTGTCAGACAAAAAATATCTGGTATCCCATGCACAACTGATGAAGCTATTTTGTGTATGCAACTTTGCCGGATGCGGAAAATGTGTGATCAGCAGGCCGTACTGTTCAGCCAAAGGCTTTGGACTGACAGTGAAAACTGACTGCATCGATGGCCATGAGTTTGTGTGGACTTCTCAACCCCTCTTAAATGGCACAATGTCCTGCAACCTGTTAGTGCCAGCCGCGATTTTCCTGACTGGAAATGCTTATGGCCCATTTTCTGAGATATGCCAGTGTCTGGGCCTGGAATCACTCTCGACAAGACACTGCTATAACATCCAGAGAGTGTATGTGCTGCCGGAAGTTACCAGTGTCTGGAACTTGCATAATGAGGCAGTGATGGCAGCAACTGGCGATCAGGTTGTCACTGTGTCAGGCGATGGGCGATGTGACAGCCCTGGTCATTGTGCTACATTTGGAACGTACACCATGCTTGATATCAACTCAAGGCTCATCATTGCCCAGCAGACAGTGAAGGTGACAGAGGTCAAAAATAGCTACTGGTTGGAGCCTGTTGGACTTGAAAGATGTATTTCCAAACTACAGGTATTCTATTGTTGGTTTGTTTATTTCACAGGTCAATAGTACATGTAGTATTGCTACAATATATTGTATAATCTTTTGTCTAATTTTAAATAAGGATTGTCAATTTGGAATAGAAAGGTTGTGATGTCTAGCTGTCTGCCTGTGCCATTGTATGTATGGGATCTCTGCTGATAGCCAAAGATATATAATGTATGTAAATTTGTTACATGATATGCTAGAGAGGCCATGATTTCGGACAAACATTGTCACATGGAAATATAGAAATCCACCTGAAAATTCTTTAATTCCATGTTGCAAAAATTAATCCTAGGGGGGGGGGGGGTGGCTATCAAACCCGTGTGATAGAAATTGAAGATGTTGGCTTTATTAAATTAAATTTATGGTAAATATCTTTTCAGGATCACAATGTGACAATTTCCATACTAGCCACAGACTGCCACCCTGCAGTGCAGAAGATGCTACGTGAGGACCACAAGACCATCAAGCATGAGTTTGACTTGTGGCACATTGTGAAAGGTGTGAAGAAGCGGATGCTGCAGAGCAGGAATACCGAGCTGAAGGAGTGGGTGCGCATGGTACCATCTTTGGTACTGTGTGTGTACATGTGATGGTGACGCGTTACTGCTGAAGGAGAAATGGACGTCCATCCTCCATCATATCATCAATGTTCACGAGTGGCTGTCGGCAGAGAAGATGCTGAAGTGTGAACACGAGCCTTATTCTGAAGAGGATGGGAGTTCCCGACCTTGGTTGGAGCGTTCATCCAAGGCCTTTGGCACTCTACAGAAAGTGGTCATGGACAAGAGACTGTTGAAAAAACTAGATAAGGTATTGTCTTAATTGCCCTTCTTCATTTATATATTCTGGCCTTATAAATTCACCACAAAGCAGTATATTTATCTAAAGAGAATATATTCAACGGATGTAGCCCTGAACAAACAGTAAAATATGAAATTGAAAATATGTATAAGACAAAATACAAACACATGCATAATTAATATCAGTATTTGAATTATCCACCAACCATGGGTGATTATTCAATAGTGATGTTTGAGAATTGCATGTCTGGCATCTCTCGACTCCAATAGTTCGCAATCTGACAAATTAAGTAATAACAAAAATGTTAAATAATGCTGACATTCATGACCCACTCTGTTCAATTGCAGGTTACAGAAGGGATCCATACTGGCGAGCTGGAGAGCATCCATTCTTTGTATACAAAGTACGTTCCAAAGTGCAAGAAGTTCACGGAGGACAGCTTTCAGGCACGCCTTCGCCTCGCTGCATTGGATCACAACCACAACATCGACCGTGAGCAGGCACAGACCAAGAAGGGGGCACTGCAGTTCAAACTGCAGTACTCAAAGCCTGCTGGAGGATATGTGGTGAAGGCGATGAAGACACCAAAAAGCTACAACTTCCGAAGAGAAATCATGGTAGGGGTAGTCGAGAGGTGTTTATCAGCATCGTCCATGAGGTCCGAACTTGCAGAACACCGTCATACAGATGGAGAGAAGGAGAAAAGGACACTTGGTGCGCATAAAGGCCTGGTAAAACCATCGAAGGAGGATGCTGTAGCACACCACCTAAGTCGATTTATGAACAAGTAATGTCGGTCTCTATGTGTCTGTCGTATATATATGAAGTCAGCCTGTGGGACTCAATGTGTCTGTGGTGTATGAAGCTTAGTCAACCTGTGGGGCTCTGTGGAAAATAAATAAAGGACGTCTATGGCTGAAGTAATATATGCTGGTAGTATTTGTATATTATTATTTGAAGGGTAAAAACATAGTTTGGTTCAGGAAAATGGTCTTTATTACTTTATGAACATCGAGCACTGAAAAACATTTGTAGAATCTAGTGAGATACATGTATATGCTTGATAATATAAGTTGTAAATACTGTTCTGATATATCACAAACATTGTATGAATGGTTCCATTATCAAAGTAGAATTTTCTTCGCTAGCCTAAATGTCACGATTTCACTGTCAAAGATTTGCCTTCCATGCATGGAATCATTGGTCACATCATATCCCTCCAGAATATTCAAATCCTTTGTAGGTTACTGATGGGTAGTGACTTCGTATCCGATTCACAACACAGGCAGGTATCGGCACTCTGTTCCCTTTTCCAAGGAAACCTCTAGTCCAGATGGTGAATTGCCGATAAGCTGTTAGTCTGTAGGGGCTGAAATAAATAGGATACACATATAAATACAAATCATTTAATTTAAAACAATTATATATTTTTAAATAGGGCCTACACTTACTCGCTATTTATTGGTCGTTCGAGGCTTGCTGCACGCACGTCTCGTAGCGATACCATTGCGATCGCCAACATATCATTCTCGATGGAAACCATAGGGAACAGTCGGTGTTCCATGATACACTGGAGATTATTCCCGTCTGAATTGAGCATGTGGTCGATACCAATTCCCCTGCAACATCTACATTCATTTTCCGATGGCATCACCACACAATTGTTGCATGTACACCAATCTGTGTTGTCCATTCGTCCCGGGTTTTGAGCAACATCTTCTTCCTCTGAGACCGAGTCGGTACTGGAACTGGTGGTATTCCACTCGGCGAGTTCAGAACCGTCGGTACTTTCGGCGGATTCCGCGGACCTAATCGGTTCATAAGCATAGGCCATGGGATGCCTGGTAACTGTAGATGCTTCCACATCAATGTCATCTCCCAACGAATAGTCAAATTCATCGTTCAAAACGTCCATCGCATTGCAAAATTCCTCAATCCCTGCCATATCTGCTACGTTGTGTTGACTTCCGGTGGAGCGAAAACACAGCCAGTGACGTCACCATTTGGGACTCCCCTAATGGCGGCGGCCTGCTCCTGGAATTCCCCACCCGGCCGGCGGATAATTAATTTTCTTTTGGCGAGTAATATCATATACAATAAATATTACGATCAATATCCATTGTAAAATGAATATACTACCGGAATATTATAGCTGTAATTGGTGTTTCCTTTCCCCTTTAACCATGTCCTGGATGTAGGAAGGGCCAGATCCATTCACAGCACGGTACGCAAGTACCAGTGTCTTGAAGTGGATTCTAGCAGTTACCGGAAGCCAGTGAAGGGAGCGGAGGAGCGTTAAAGGCAGAGAGTGAAATTGAGTGAATACACGTAGTTTACCAGGGCTGCCAACATTTGAGTTCAGCTTGGAGTGAGATTTTTTTTTTGGTGAACCGAAAAAAGAAAAGTTCATGTGTACAGTGTTACAAATGTATTGAACATGTACAAACTAGGGTTTCACATTAATGTACCGGGCGCTGCAGTGGAATACGCACATACACAGTGTACCCGCGACTCTTACAATGAAGGCTCGATAATCAGCTCACAGCATATATAATGGCATATAGGTGTAAGCAGAGGTAAATTGCTATTTTATAAGTGGGGGGGGTCCTCACCTCCTCTAGGGGGGTCCGGGAGCATGCTCCGCCGGGAAGATTTTTCTTTTTTTTAAATATTGAAGTTAAATGCATCAATCTGGTGCACTTTGAGAGCAAAAATGAATTTATGGATACATCTCTCAACACACATATGAAACAGAACTGCACACAGATTTTCTTTTTGGATATTTTCCAAATCACCCACCTTTTAAACTGTATTCTTGTTTTACTGTCATATAGTATTTCATAACTGTTTTTCATTTATTCTCATAAATGGTGAACAAAACGTTTGAGACCCACTGAGATAACTAGACTAAAGTTAACTATCTAAACAGTCCCTTACCTCACTGAGCTGTAGTTATCTCTCTGTCTGACAGGACAGAGCTCTCCCTTTCCTTGTTTTAGAAACAGCTTCTAATATCCGTTAGCGCAGCTAGCTAACCAGATGCTAACAACAACAATGCAAATAGTGAGTTTGGTAGAAATATACTGTATAATAGTAAAGTTATTTAAGATGATGCCACATGTATTGAAGATTTTACATTATAAATATTCAAAAGCATATTCTTCCAAACTCCTTGCTGTAGTATGACACACAGGAGACTATTGATGTGTGTGGTGAGTTTGGTAGTAATAAGCTGTATAATAGTGATTGAATATTATTGTATTCTCTTTTTTCGGAGTTGCACTTTGCAGACGGTCCCTGAGCACTCGTTTCTTCTCCGGCTGCGGATAGAGACCAATGTCCTCCAGCTCGGAGGACGGCGCGTATTGGCTTTTTTTTATCAAAATGTGATTGTAGTTTGTTGTCAACCTTACCACGGTACTTAAGAGACGTCATTTGTGTCTGAATAACGTTTTGTTCATGAGTTATTGATCCGTGAAATCAGAATCTCCCAATATCGTTCCAACTTTACTGAATTAAGCCAGAAGACCGTCTCATTTCGTAGACCGCTCGGTTTGCTGTTCCTTCACTTTATTTTTGTATACATTTATTTTGGACGAAAACTTGGGATATGGGTTAATTGCGTGACTCTCACGCTCAATGCGTGAGGGTTGGCAACCCTGAGTTTACAGAGATGCCATCTACTCACTTGAGGGCCCAGGTGCAGCCTTTCTCTTCCACCCGACCTTGCCTCAGCTGTTCTGGAGAGACCTAGCCTCTGCAGCCTACCTCTGGACCTCAGCGCATCTCAGCCTTCAGCATCCATAGGTGTTCCTACTGCATCTTCCCAAGACACTGTCAGCTATAGACATACTATATAAACCCCTTTTTCACCGACATACTATACTTTGACGTTTTTATCAACATGAGTTTCCAGAACTGCTACAAGACACCATAGCACCTGGCATCTAAATCCAATGGAATAATCCCATAGCTTTGTGTGGGGGGAGCCGCTAACTTCCAGGTCGGCCTACAAAAATAAGTCATCACTGCACCACATATAGTGTGTATCAATGTGTGAAGGGGAGAAGGATAAATCTATTGATTGTTTGCGGTATATGACTGCAGTCCATCTACTATTTAATCCATGATGTTTGGGGGCAGTAGGGGAAAAGCATAGAGCATCTGAGAGAGTGACTTTGGGGAGCACACACACTGCGGTGTTGTCTCAGTCCTCACATTAGTGCTACACATAAAGTAGTTTGTTAGCAGGTCGGGTCAGTGTGGTTAATGAATGCATATCTCTGAAAGTTGTGCAGTGTAATAGAAATTGTAATTTTAGATGTGTTTTACTGTAAAATACATTTCCATGTGGATGTGTTCTGCCTAATCAAGTGTATTTTACATGATAGTGGGAAAGTTATAAATCATTTCCTACATAGCACAACAATCTGTTTTAATTTTAAATATCTGTGTAGCTGTGTAAAGCATTGTTTTTTGCACTGTTGGCAGTGTCCAGGTTGCAGGTGTTTCAGCGGCTCCACGTAAACTAGATACAAATCCAGCACTCCTCAAATCAGACTTTGCAGACGCTGCTGTGAGCATGTAACTCTGTTTGGATCCTTGCACAAAGCTTATTAAATATTCAAAGACAATCTCTGCACTTGAACCTTTATTTGTTTGATATTACCACTGCAGCAG
Source organism: Pseudochaenichthys georgianus (assembly GCF_902827115.2). NCBI lineage: Eukaryota > Metazoa > Chordata > Actinopteri > Perciformes > Channichthyidae > Pseudochaenichthys > Pseudochaenichthys georgianus. The sequence goes on along the minus strand of NC_047513.1, from coordinate 3,117,226 downwards.
TTTCAGAAAGGCTACCATACTGGCTTTGTTCGCTTGATATACTTTGATTGTGAACATAATGAGCATAATGGTGTGGTTTTATATACTATAACTGCATCCCCATGCAACGGCTTGTTTTATTTTTCGGAAATCATTTGAATTTGGGCAGGTATATATTGGGCATGGATGTATAAAATGTTAATATTATGAAATATACTGAAAGTTGTTAAAACATATTGATAAAGCTACTCAGTGTATTGACAGATAAAGGTATACTCTTCTGAAGAGATCATTTGCATTACCCAGTTCCTAAAGAGATCTTTCTGGTTCTCAAAACTGGCATTGTCATTTTGACATGCTTAGTGTTTTCATTTTGAGGACTGCTCCTTTACACTCTTGGACAACTTGCTAGCCTGAGGCAGGACTACACACTTGAAAGCCCCGACACAGAAGAGGGACGAGTGATAAGCCCCCTCAGAGGGCAGGCCACAACCTTGATCTAACCTGGGGGGTGCTGCAGGAAGAGAGGGCTCATCGTCTGCTCTCTGAAGAGAGAACCCTGCTTAAGAGGCTTGAGATGGTGTTTACACTCGTGACTCTCTGGGGGTGTCGGTTGGGATTTGAAGCAGTGGATTTAGGAAACTCACAAACTGCTCCTGGGCTCTGTCAGAGTTAGAGTGGAAGGTGTGGGCCACGGGGGAGGGGAAGAAGAGAATAAGAGACAAAGGCCCCGTTCACACGGAGACGAAACGGAGACGAAAACGAACCGAATTCGATATCAAAAAAGTCTTCCGTCCACAACGAATCAGCTCAAGAAACGTGTCCGTCCACACTACCTGCTGGAGACGCTGTAGTACATATGCCGGGCCTGTAAGTGGCGCTGTACTTCCGCCACCAAATACACCAAAAGCAGCGAAGAAGACCGATGACGATTATTTTATATTATATTATTATTGTTGCTGATGGTTGTGGTAGAGGAGCTGTAGATTTTGCACTAACATCTGTATCATGGTCAGTAGCGTCTGGAGCACGAACGCAACCCTGTGATCTACCATTGTTGTTGTTGGCGAAACGCAACAGCAATGACGCGGGGGTGAGCAGGAGCGGTGGGGCGAGGCGGGGCTATGGCGTCATCGTTTTCAGGGAATGATCGTATAGGGCGTACACACGGAGCCGCAAGCGTTTCGTCCTCAGACCTACCCACTTTGCGAGCCGTTATCAAAGGGTATCGGATTCGATACAGGCTATACCAGTGGTTCCCAACCTGGGGGGCGCCAAAGATCGCAGGGATGGCGCCAGGCCTCAGATGATTTGAGGCCAAATATCATATTTAGACTTTTTTTTTTTTTTTACATATACAATATATACAATATATACAGTCGGAGGCGGGGTATCAAAGGTACAAGCTGACTTTTATTTAGCATCAGAAAACCATTGTACACAACTTCATTCCCGGGAAGCGAAGACCGGCGGAAACAGGAAGTGCGGTTCACTAAAATGTCCGTTCGGAACAATACCCCAACCCATAGATCCGTGGGTGAATAATGTCAATCACCACAGTGTACACATTAACAACAACTACACTATTTTGGCAGTGTAACAATTAAACAAGAACTACACTCTATTGGCAGTAACAATTCGATAAATAATAAACTGTCAGACTGACACTGAAGACAAACAAACTATTTTCAGCAATCAATCTGTTTAGTTGACTCTGGGTGACATGTGGCGATTTAAAAAAATCGTTTTTTGGCTGTTTATATGGTGTTGCTCCATCTGGGTCACTGCCGGTGGTTGAGACGGTGGGGTCTTTGGCGACTAGTTTTATAGCCTCATGTACATTAGTTAGGTGCTCCAGGAGATTGGCATTGCTGTTATTCGATGTGGACAATGCTTTCTGTCCTGCACACAGTTTACATTTGACCATAATATTTTGTGCGTCCTTTATCCCCACAAATTGAAAATAGTGGTTATATCTCCAAGTTGTAAATGCGCTGCTGCTCTCGCTGATACTTGCATCTGCCATAGTGTGTGTGCTGGTGGTGGGCGTTGCTGTGTATGTGTGTGTGTTAGCAAGTGTTTGTGTGTCTGTGTATTTTCCCCATAAGGCAAGACCCGCCCAACTCTGTCTCTGATTGGCTTACCCTGAAATGTTACCCCACGTTAACCAATCATCACTCCTCTCTGGTCACTTTCACTTTTCCATGGTACTGTGAGAAGACATCGCTGTATGTTTGAGCCGGTGTAGGTACTAGATGTGTTCGGGGTACCAGATGTGTTCGGGTGTATTTCCGTCGCAGCCGTCATCCGTCATATCCGTCATATTTTACGGCAACTTAAGAGGGCCATCACGGTCAAATTCCGAACATTTAAACATAGCCGACACTTCATTCTTTACTTTGTCCGTTATTATATGTCGAAGATTATACTTTTTCTCCGTCATGTTGTTTCCATAGCAACAACTTCAAACAGGCATAGCCTACACTTCATTCTTTACTTTGTCCGTTATTATATGTAGAAGATAAGAATTTGTTCTCCGTCATGTTGTTTCCATAGCAACAACTTCAAAAAATAACAAGTAACCGCTAGCCGCAAAGCTAGAATCACAGCCACTGCTCCGTTTTCGGAGACTTTGCACACCTTTTTCACAAACACGCTAGGAGTACTTCTATTCGCTTCGTCTTGATCTGTAGATGTGATTTGATGACTCGTGTGTCCCCCAGATATTTAATAAAATACTCAGGGGAGTTTCCTGAATTTTCATGCCCAAAGCCAAGCACTAGGCCCTGGGTAAATTAAGAGACTGATCTCGGGCACTTTTGTCCACTTTCCCTGGTGGTAGAAACTCAAGCCAGACATCCCTGGAATCGTCTCAGAGAGTATATGATAAGTGGGGCCTTGTTTTTACTGAATGATGTGTTTTTTTATGGGGAATTCAAATATGAACTTATTTTTAGGATTTTCGTAGACTTTGCACACGTTTTCACAAACATTTTCACGCTAGGAGTATGGGAGTACTTCTTGATCTGTAGATGTGATTTGATGTGTCGTGTGTCTCCCAACTCCTCTCCAAAGTTCAGATACTATATAAAAATACTATAAGGTAAATAAAACATTAAACATAATTGTAAATAATTGTAAATAATTAGAAACATTATTTATGTGCACAAGTACATGGGACCCCACCATAGCACCCCACACATAACAAGCTGTCCCGAGTTCCTCCGGCTGCAGTTCCGCAGACGGCCGGTGTGTGGCAGCAGAGCGCTGGGAGCAGAGGGAGGTGAGTATATGACGGATATGACGGATGACGGATGTGACGGAAATACACCCGAACACATCTGGTACCCCGAACAGATCTGGTACCTACACCGGGCTGCATTTCCTGATGAAAGAACATAGTGATGTTTTGTACTTACACCTAGGCCTACGTGAATTAAACAACATTATTTTGTTAAATAAAAACATGGTGATGTTTTGTAAATGATTACATGTCTCTTATTTAGCACAGAATATGATCCTATCCGTGACATATGGATCTTAACAAATATCCAATCAGATACCTGTAGATCTATCAGCTGTTTATTTCACATGAGTTCCAGTGTGGCAGCTTTTCACGGCTCCCCCTGGTGGATCCATGATCCATTGCAGCTGGTTTCATTAAAATTACATTTATTTATCAAGGGGGCGTATCAAGTCCTGCGGGGGGGTTTTCCTTTTCAGCAGGGGCCCACCCCGTGCCGACCACGGACCCGCACGGGTAGGCGTCTGATATGAAGCGCTACATCTGTAATTGTAAGGCAATACATGATTGTCACTAAAAGCCTTGTCTCTACATTACAATAAAATATAAAACATAATTGACTAATTAATTTGAATAACAATTCAAGTTAGTAGCTATTGAAGGCATAAAAAGACAGAAATGTATAATTCTTTCTTTAATAGAAATGTTTCTTCTGCCCATAAAGTGTCCAAACCAGGCTTGTCTGTATACACGCATTTCATTGTCCATGCCGGTTTCAGTTGGATTATTTGTCACAGTTGCTCCGATCAGATCGGTCTCCTCCATTTTGTAGATTATTTACGACTTTTGAATCCACATAAACACATCGGCAAAATCCGGCTTACTTTGAGCATGTGTTTTAAACAGTTTAATCCCTTTGTGAATTGTTTCCACTTCCACGCCGTCCTTTAATATCTTCATACAGCGGGAATCCAAATGAATTAATCCTGAGTCCAATAGCCATCAAAGTCACTCCAATAGTGCTCCTTGATTACGCTGTTGTAATTACCCCCCCCCCCCCCCCCTTGTGTGTGTGGGGGGGGGGGGGGGGGGGGCGCAACTTCCAACAGGAGTCATTTGGGGGGACTCTTGGGAAAGAAAGTTGGGAACCACTGGTCTATACAATAGAGAACGTTAGCGGATTCAACTGATATCGTCTCTGTGCGGACGGGGCCTAACTCGGTCACTGTGAATGATATGAGTCCAACGTCTCTGGTAGAGAGGAGCAAGGTAGAACAATAAGCACTAAATGCAAAAGTGCTATAAAGAGACACAAATACATTAACAGACAATTTACATTACCCCCCCAACATAACACTGTAACTGTGTGGAAACACACAACTGTCACTCACATTATAAGAAAATATAAGAAAGCACATCTTGGAGAACCAGGAAAAATTCCAATGGTAAAATTGCGCATTTTAACATGGGGGTTTACTGGGATGGAGACCGTTTGATAAACTGCAGCATTTGACAGTTCAAACCCCACTTTAGCTTTAGGTTGTTGTTTTCTTTACATATTTACAGACCCAATGTACAGACTATGGGTTCCTGACCACCATGGAATCGTGTCCTGCACTCTGCTGTGATTGCTACTCAGGTCGTTAGGGTTGGCCGACATTGATGCTCTGAGTACAGTCTGCTCTAGATGACCATTGTGGCTCTTTGTTGCCTAACCCTGACCAAAACCATCTCCTCACACGCCGTTAACAACGCGTTGCCTTCCGTTCTGTCAAATATTGAAAATTAACATTGAAAACAATTACTTTGTTTTGTTAAGGCAACAAAACTTGGTTAGGTTTACCCACCATTTCACCCCAATCTTTCTCCTACGCCAATTTCCGCTGACATCCGAAATATGTTACCCTCTAGACAATAATAGACAATGTAGTTTGGTTGTATGGGAAAATATTATTTTGGAGACCAAGCTCGGGTCATCACATCTTCAGAGGACGGAAGAGCATGAAGGCTTTTCCTTGGGTTTGTGAACCCCACAACAAAGCAAGTGGCGTGCTTTGCTTATGCCATTCTACCAGATCGGTTATAGCGAGGATATCACAATGACAGACACCAATAGATCTAAAGAAGTAATCTGTTGGAAGCGATGGTCACTTACTGCAGAGGCAAGTGGTTCTATGGCTATATCCAATCTGACAAATGTAAAGGAGGAAGATGGCTTTCCCCCACTAATGGATCTTCAGACACACGGAGGACATAATGTGTGTTGAAAAGCAAAGAAATGGTGCATTCTCCTCTCCTTATATAAGTCACACAGCAGGAGGACCATGTGTTTGGGCTGTTGGAGAGTCCTGGCTCCATGTCGTCAGCAGCAGCATGGCTGCATGAAGCATGAAGAGCGTTCACAGAAGGCCTGGTCACTGATCGCAGCCGAACATACTATCCACTTCCTCTGGAGCCTGGACAGGACACATTCACTAGAAATATACTTGGTGACAGATTGCACTCCCCAAAGTATGTTTCTTGAGAGTCTGAAAGAGATGTAAGGGAACCTGTAGACGTGTAGTCTTTGGGCTGATTGGTGCTACAGCCGCTGGCGCTCATTTAAGATAAGATAAGATGAACCTTTATTAATCCCCGAGGGGAAACTCAGTTGTACAAAGCAGCAACAGGGTAAGCGTGAAAAAAACAGTACAGCAAAGATTCACACAGATTAATAAAATCTAAATTAAATAATAAATAACATAAAATCAAGGAAATAATGATAATAATAATAAAAGGAGATGAATAAAAATAAGAGTAAAATAACTGTCAGCATATATACATATTTGGTCATCATCTAAGTTATAAAGTGCGGAATAAGTTAAAGTGACAAGTTAGCATGGGTTGTGGAAACAGTGTATATTTATGACCAGTGATTTAATTTGATTTCTTTTTCATCATTAACCCCTTGTTGTGCAGCCTGATGGCTGCAGGCACAAAGGGCTGTCCGAGGCGCTTGGTGCGTTGTGGTGGAGGGATGAGTCTGTGGCTGAACGTGCTCCTCGTCTTCACTAGCTCTGCGTGGAGTGGGTGGGAGGGGTTCTCTAGGATGCTGTCGAGCTTCCTCCTCGTCCTCCGCTCTGCCACCTCCTCCAGATTGTCCTGTTGTACTCCCACTACAGAGCTAGCCTTCCTCACCAGCTTGTTCAGCCTGCCAGTGTCCCTAGTGTTTGTGTTCCCCCCCAGCACTCCACGGCAAAGAAGAGCACGCTGGCCACCACAGACTGGTCGAACATCTGCAGCAGCCTCGTGCACACGCTGAAGGACCTGAGCCTCCTCAGGAAGAACAGCTGGCTCTGTCCCTTCCTGAAGAGAGCATCAGTGTTGTCTGACCAGTCCAGTTTATGGTTCAAGTGCACTCCCAGGAACTTGTAGCTGCTCACCACCTCCACATCCTCCCCCCTGATGGCGATGGGGGTCAGAGGCCTCTTGCTGCTCCGCCTGAAGTCCACCACCAGCTCCTTAGTCCTGCTGATGTCGAGCTGGAAGTGATTCTTGTCACACCAGCCTATGAAGTTCTCCACCAGGGCCCTGTACTCCTCCTCATCGTCATCTGTGATGCAGCTGACAATGGAGGAGTCGTCAGAGAACTTCTGTAGGTGGCACGAGCCGGAGTCGAAGCGGAAGTCGGAGGTGTAGAGAGTGAACAGGAAGGTGACAGCACAGTTCCTGGGGAGGCTCCGGTGTTGCTCAGCAGCACGTCAGACACGCTGCCCTGCAGTCTGACGTGCTGAGGAGGTCCACCACCAGCTCCTCCTCCTCTTACTAAGCTGAAACAGCTATGCAGAAGCTTTGACTACATAATGATGTCACTAAACTGTACTGCCCCCCCCTCTCAGCCATCTGGTAGCTTCAGCAGTACACTAAGCTTCAGGGAGGCGCTGGTTTGGCACAAACTTGAATTTAACTGATCTCCAATATGATCACCAGCTGAAATGACCCTTTATATGCAGCCTTACTAGAGACATCATGTGCACATACTGCTGCAGACACAACCAACCCTAAACGAGCACATCATGATCGGCCTGAAAACAAGGCTGAATCCCTATGTAGTGTGCTTCACTGATTCAGCTTGACATCATGTTTGGGGAGCATTGCGTGTCTTCCCCTGACCAACCAGTGGAGGGCGACAGAAGCCCGGCAGCGTCTTCATTTATGTCAACGTTCTGTTGCCTTTATCTGAGCAATGGAGATGTGGACCGTGATGTAGTTTGTTTATAGCATTCATTTACATTCGCTTTTTATTTCTGCCAATTTGCATGTACGCTTCAAAACTCTAAAAGTGGTGATAACCTGCTGTTTGCCACGGAGATTCTTTTCTACCACATACGAAATCCCATTCAATTCTTTTGAGGGACTCCTTGCGATGCTAACTATGGGGTCTTGCCGTCATCACTGCTCCACTCTATAAGTCGAAGTATAAATTAAAAACGTTTAAAATACAACTCTGCAATGAGTTGAAATTAATTTGGCTTAAAAGATAGAACCCAGAGTTGGGCGATGTGAAGACATCACAAAGGTTAAGTATAAAATGTTCATATATTTTTTAAATACAATACTGAGCTTGTATAGTAACTTTGATTTTGCAAGTATCACTTTTACTGCCCTTATATTTGCATTAAGGCGACTTCATATGGTTGTTGGTTGGAGATAACACATTTACATTATGTATGGATTTAAGTAACATCCAAAATACCATAGCAACGCCAATGCTTTAATAGCATGACTTAGACATTCAAGCGCCTGGCTGGACATTTCTAAGTCATTTGTCCCAGTGTCCTTTCTCATCATTTCAACCCACATGTCCATGAACCATAATCATAAGCCCTCACTTTGTTATGACGTGTTCAGAATCCCTACTAATGTACAAACTGATGTATCTAGCTTTGTCCACGCTCAGGGTCAACCCCTCCGTGAAGGGTCAGGGCCAGAGGGCCAGACAATAAACTAACCAACTGCTGCCACCATGGAACCATAAGTCACAAAGCATGCCCATTACCATGCAGCCTTTGTGAACACCTGTGACAGCGCAGCACATCTGAACAGAGCTGACCACTGCCCTGCCCAGAGCAGACAGACACAGCTGATGGAGGGCGGGGCTTATTGTCGCCGTAGGAGAAGGACACAGGTCACAGCCGAGGCCAAAGTGTATCTCCTGAAAAACCTGCAGGCGTCTGAGGCTTACAGCGAGAGAGAAATGAGAAAAACACCACAGCCTTTCCGAGGGACCCCGCTCTGAGATAGCGTCTGAGAAGTTGTGTTACACGAATAATGTCAGAAAGATTTGTGACATTTAAAGTTGGAATGAAGTGTCTGAGTGAAAGTATGAAGGAGCAGTGAGCAGTTGAAGTTGCATGAAGATTGTTGAAGTCTGAAGATTTCTCCATTGACTTCCATGTTACAAATGGGATGTATTATATACGTGTTGAGTTTCTGCGATGTTCAATGTGGGAGGAAAAAGTAACCCGGCGGAATAATAAAGAAGTGTGTGCGCAGCACAACAGATAGAGGGAATGCTGACAGCCTTCACAATGAAGACACGTGGCTGATACTCGGGATGAGCCAGAGCTATTCAAGCTAATGGAGGGTTAGAGCCTGTCCCAGCATGCACTGCGATACCCTGCTCCCCTCACCATCAGTGGGCTGACCCCCACACACCCACACACACACACACACACACACACACACACACACACACACACACACACACACACACACCTGGGACATGTTGGAATGTAAACAGTTAGACATGTGTTACACCTTTAAAACCCCAACATCGAACTGACTGGATGTAAACAACCCCCTCCATTGATCCAGGGTATTGATCGGTTCACATGGCAACAGAGCAGTTGTTATATCATTGGTATACACTTTTCCCTTTTTCAAAGTGATTACATTATAGTATGTATTGAATGTTGTTTGTTAAATGTTATTGATCTTGTTTTATATATTCTGTTCACTTGTAATCGAATCATGTTTATAATTTATCATGTTTTGGCTTGAAATCAGCCGACATTTTTAAACTATACTTTATTTAACAGATGAAAACAATTGAGACGTAAACTTTTTTTACAATGCCGTTTTGGCCAAGAGAGCAGACAGACCGACCAGAGAGATGAATCTGATTTGAGTCCGTCCTGCAGGCCATTGGAAGTCCAAAGGCCAGACAAAATAGACTCCTGGGTGTTTCTCAATGTCGAGTAAGGCTGCTCCAGAGCCACTATTTCAAGCATACTACGTCATGGAGTGCCGCCGAAGGACTGTTCCAATGTCCAGCATAGTTGGAATTCTACTGAGCCCGGCGTACTTCGTAGCGAGAAATATCAAGGCTGCACATGTGTAGACTCCGCGGTCTTACAATCCCCACAATGCTTTGCGCACGGACCAATTTCCCCAAATCTGTGGCGGAAAATGTAAGGCGGGGCCTCTCATATGACGCACACCTGCACACTTGCTCGCCTGTTCCACTCTTTGTTTTCCGATTGCCAGGAAGTATTCTTGCCTCACTTCTAAAGCAAGTGACTCGGAAGACAAGTGCTACCAAGCAAGCGTACTCGACATCAGTGGCGAGCCGTGACTTTTATACCTAGGCCCTCTGACCCCCCTTCCCTCGAAAAAAATAAGAGATATTACGTCACAGCGGAATATCAAAACAGCGGCCCGGGGTGCAAAACGCATCAATGACAGCGACCCTCTACCACACAGAACAACACCATGTATATAAACACCTATCATGACAGGGCACCCACAGCCAAGTAGCAATTACAAATGAATTAAGTCGGCACGGCGGCCCGCATTGAAAATGACTCAGGCCTACCTTTGATGATAAATCACTGAAACACAAAGTCCATCCTCCTGTCCTTCTGGATGAAGCACTTGCGGGTCATGCAGCTGATCCTTTGCCACTCCAGTTTATCATTGGAACTCAATCTTGAAAATGACTCGGTTAATCATTTCGCAACGATGTCATCACTATCGCTGAAGTGAGCCATCATGAACGAACTTATGCTAATCATAAATCTATCGATCATAAATCTATCGTTTAGATTTATGATTCGAAAATAATAATAATAATAATAATAATAATAATAATAATAATAATAAAAGTAGGGTAGACATGTGGATATTATCCGTCTGAACAAAACGTGCATTTATCTAACAGGTTCATTTTCCACAGACCTTATTTCGAGCTATTTTCCAAAATCCTATGGAGAAATCCAACTGCTTTCTGTCGAGGGAATCCGAGCGCAGCTTACTTCCGGGTTTTAGGACGCGTCACTGCACCACTTGCATAGACCCAGAGCCATATAATTATTATTATAATAATTATTATTATATGGCTCTGCATAGACCCATGCATAGACCTCACAGCGGGCGGAACTTGTCATAAAGTCCGCGAAAAGAAAGCCCGCCCATTTAGAGGGAAGATATGATTGGTCAATTGTACTGTCATGTGACATTACTCTCTCGTTGAGTTACTATAGCTGGCCCTCTGTGAATGTAGAGGGACCAACAAGCTCTCCCGTCTTCACATAACTCGCAGAGACGGCATTTAACCCTTCACATTCCAACAGAAACTGAACAGGCAGATTCGAAGGATTTATTTCTTTGGAAATATTATTTTACCCACAATTAAATCAAGTTATTTTGGTAAAACTAATGAAAAATATAACTACAAAAACATATATAAAAAAGATATTTTAAATTTTTTTTTTTTTTTTTAATGTTTTCAAATATTATTTCTTAGAATATCTTAGGCCCTCACAGTGGGCCTAGAGGGCCCTGACGGCTCGCCACTGCTCGACATTGAGAAACACCCCTTGTTCTTGTCTTAGTCCACACATGTGGCACTTTGAACCCTATACAGTTATTGGATATAAGATTGTGGGTATTTTGTCTAAAAACAAAAGTGAAGCATACACACATGGCCATAGGCACTGCGTTTCTTTCATACATCCTTTTCTAAATCCCTTAATCCCTACATCCCTTTGACCCTTCATCCTTTGCTTTCTTCATCCCTCACACTCCCTTCTACTCTCATCCTTTCCTCCGTTCATCCCTCACACCCTACATCCCCTTATCTATCCTTCATATATCCCTTAGGCCCTTAATCCATCCATGTATGCCTTCACCCCCTTATCTTATGTCTCCTTATCTCTTTCTACACTGAACAAAAGTATAAACGCAACACTTTAGTTTTTGCTCTCATTTTTCATGAGCTGAAGTCAAAGCTCTGAGACTTTTTCTATGTACACAAAAGGCCTTTTTCCCTCAAATATTTGTCACAAATGTGTCTGAATCTGTGTATGTACTTGTGCATCCTTGTTGTCTCACTCTAGGTACCTTCTGGGGGCTTGTATTCAGATCTGGCAGAAACCCTCCTGAGACAGAATCCCCAGTCCTGACGGCCTAGACTTCAGTCCGTCCTGCAGACCAGCCTGACAGACGTTTCGAGGCGATCTCAAAGCAGCATGGTTTAGTGCAGACCTGGGCATTGTACGGCCCGCGGGCCAAATTCTGACCGGCCCGCGAAAGATTACATGATAATTAGAAAATAAAACATATTTTCTAATTATCTTATGGGTGGACTAAAACCGCATTGCTTTTATTTTGAAGCCCATTTATTCTCACAGTGCACGCAATTGTGCACGTCAACTGTGCACGTGAAATGCGTGTCTACCTTCCTTGTCACCCCTGAAAAATGCGAAAATGTCGGCTCATGCCAAAAAGAGGAAAGTGAATGCCGAAAGCAGAACTTTCAAACAAATATGGACTACTAATTTTTTCTTTACTGAAGTCGAGGGTAAACCTGTGTGTTTGGTTTGTGGGGAGCATGTCGCCGTGTTTAAAGAGTACAATTTGAAACGGCATTACGAGACAAAACATGCCGCGAAATACAAAAACTTGACTGATGCCGAACCAGCGCGGACATCAACGGATTTCTAGCAAAGCTAGAAAAACAACAAGGCTGTTTTACAAAGCTGCATGCAGACAGAGATGCAGCGACCAGAACCAGCTTTGTGATAGCCCACAAAATCGCCCAGAACAGTAAGCCTTCTCGGAGGGGGAGTTTGTGAAAGAGTGCATGGTCGAGTCTGCAGCACTGCTATGCCCAGAGAAAAAAGAAGCGTTGGAAAACATCCCGCTGTCCCGCCGCACCGTGACGAGAAGGGTGGAGGACATCGCAGAGAATCTGGAGTTTCCGCTGCAAAGTGAAGTGGGAAGCTTCGACTTTTTTTCTTTGGCTTTGGATGAGAGCTGTGACGTCCGTGACACAGCCCAGCTGCTCATATTTCTCCGGGGGATAACGCGCGACTTCAAGCTTACGGAGGAGCTGGCAGCAATGCGGCCAATGAAAGGAACCACAACGGGGAGTGATCTGTTCACCGAGGTAAACGATGTCCGAATTTGACAGTGAAAAATGTTGGGCTTTTGAAAAGAATGCAAGATAAAGTGAGTGAACTCAACGCAGAGCAGAAATTGGTGTTTATACATTGTATTATTCATCAGCAAGCGTTGTGCAAGTCAGTGCTAACACTTAGCCATGTGGTTGATGTTGTTACTACAACAGTTCATTTCATCAGAGCGCGAGCATTACATCACAGGCAGTTTGTTTCACTATTGGAGGAGCAAGAGAGCGAACATGGGGATGTCAGGTACCACACAGCTGTCAGATGGCTCAGCCTGGGCAAAGTGCTGAAAAGGTTTTGGGTTCTGAAATCAGAGATAAAAGAGTTTTGTGAGATGAAAGGCAAAACCATCCCAGAGCTGTCTGATAAGGACTGGATGGCAGATTTAACATGTGCTGTTGATGTGACTGCAATGATGAATGCACTGAACACACAACTGCAGGGCAAGGGCCTTTTTGCTCATGAAATGCAGAGCCATGTGAAAGCCTTCATGACAACGTTGCAATTAATTTCAAGGCAACTAGGCAGCAACAATCTGGAACACATGAAAACCCTGAAAGAAGTCAAACCATCAGCTGATCACCGGCACAGGTACTCATCCATGTTAGGAGCACTGCATGATGAATTTTCAAGGCGTTTTCAAGATTTTAAAAAGGTTGAGGATGAAATGCAGCTGGTTTCCTCTCCCTTTACCTGCAGTGTTGATCGTGCACCCACTGATGTTCAGCTTGAACTCATTGTCCTGCAGTCTGATTCACTACTGAAAGAGCACTTTAAGTCAGCATCACTGCTAGAGTTCTACTCTGCTCTCAAGGAGGAGAACTTTCCAAACATGAGGAGACATGCTCAGAAGATGTTGGTTCTCTTTGGATCCACCTACACATGTGAACAGACATTCTCAGTCATGAAGTTTACCAAATCCAGGTACAGATCCTCTCTCACTGATGAACATCTGTCAGCTGTGCTTCGCATCTCCACCTCAGACATTCAACCTGACTTTGATGGACTTGTTAAAGCTCAACAGAGACTGGATTTCTCTCACTGAATGAAAAAAAAGAACTGAAGAACACTAAAATGTGGAAATATAACAAGTGAAATGGGACACGTGATCTTTTTTTTTTTTTTTGCGCAGTTCTGAAAACATTAAATGTTTAATATAGGCATGTAAAGTCAAAAAGACTACAAAACTGGGACACTTTTCTTTACACAGTTACACAGTTCAGTGACATGTCTTGTTTATTTTGGCTACAAAGATGATGTGATGTCTTTAGAAAGCTAAGAAAATCCTTGTTTCAATAGTAATATGAAACTCAAAATGCCCTTTGTTATTAATGTGACTGAAAATGTTTATCATTTTGGAAATTCTATTTGAATAAATGATATTTTTGAAAGCTAACCTCACCTTTTAATTGCCAAATAATAACATACACTCTTACCAGCGGTCAAAACAATGCCATTTACTGCTTTTTATATAGAAATAAAATGTATATTATGCATAATTGAGTTCGGCATTTTGGCCCGGCCCTCCAAAATATTTTCAGTTGCTCATTTGGCCCCCTGGGAAAAAGAATTGCCCACCCCTGGTTTAGTGGGTCAAGCCAGGCCAAAGTAATGGGACAGGAGAATATGTAAAGAGCAGATAATCATCCAGATGATCATCTGCTCTTTAGTGAAGGCTGTGAGCCTGTTGCTATGGTGGATGAGTGATAGAATGCGTGTGTGTTTGATGTGTATTGCAGAGATATGGAGGTCCATTCGTTGCGCCTTATTTATGCTTCCTGGTGTCCTGTCATACAGAGATCATTCCTGCTCTGCAATTATCGAGAGCCGATCACTTCAAATCAACTCGAGGAGACAAGGAGGGAGGAGAGAGGACACATTGGTGTATCTTCTGAGGAAGTGTTTCCCCCACCATAGCATATAAAAAAGGCGTGACACACAGCTGGACTAACCATTGAAAGTCTCCACAATGTTACTGTTCACTCATACGTATCCATAAGATGTCGTTTAAAACGATCAAACACCTCTGTGGCTGCGGGGTGTGGTTAGAGCGCCTATTATCACAGCATTCATCAATGATATTTCAACTTGATAGTTCTTGTGTTTTTGATTTAACAGCCTTAATTGTCATATAATGTTTACTAGTGCTAACTGCTAAAAATGTAAAATGATTAAATGAATAAGAATAATGTTGCATTCAGCCTTCATGTCGCTTTAAAATCATGCTCCAAAGCAAGGACATTTATTCTAGTCTGTTGGTTGGGCTCCTCTCTTCTCGTCTCTCTCTCGCCTCTCTCTCTTACACCCTCAATAGAAAGGGCTAAGATGCTACGAAAGGACGAGCGTGAGAGAATCAAAATACATACACATACACCTCTCTAGCAGGGACTGAAAAGGTTCCCGAAAAAAGATTCTAGTTCCAGATCTTTTTGGTGTGAACGCAAAATCCCAGGAACTACCTGAACTATTCGTGGGAAAGGTACTCTGGTGTGAAAGCGCCGAATGTACAGTTTGAATATGCTGCTGCTGTGTTGCTTTCTCATCTTTTCACCTTGTGGCCTCCTGTTGGCACTACTCCGGTGCGCTGTACCCCACAGGCGTAAAGGAGATGTACTCTTTGGTAAGGAGTTACCTCAATCTGCTGGAGGAACAGAAACCAGTGGGGACTGTGGGCCACAAGACAAACAGCAGCAAACCCAGATAGAGCCATGAGTATTTGTACATTCTTCAAGCTCTGGAGATTTCCATTTTCTTTTGGACGTTTGATTCTTCGGCCATGCATTGCTTTCCTTGGATTTATATGTTTGCCTTTGTAAAGGACATCGGAAGTCATTCTTTCTATAGGATTTTTTTATTTAGCCGTCGATATGAAGACTTTTTTGAGTTGGACATTTGGATGCTTGTGTTGGGGGCCGTGGTATCCAATAGGTTGCCAATGGGCTCTGGTTTCAGACAGAGGGTGAAAAGAGGTGCTGCAGCACAGGCAGTATGAGAACAATGGAGACAATCATGCTGTCCGTGTTGGAACTACTATTCCCATCATCTGAGGGTTTTTGGGATGAAGACAAAAAGTAAGGCAAAGTAAATATTAGCATAGGCCTTGTACCGTTAGTGTACCAACATCTGATTATGACCTCAATGGTAGTCCACATCCGAGCCTCTGATATCAGAAAAGGCTAGAAGGGAGCACAACAGCTGTAACACAATCTGCAACAATATAAAAACATCTCTTCTCCTCAGAATGGACACTGCCAAATAACAATAGGCAAGCAAGAAGAGGACGAGACTCATCAGCCTCACAGGGGTCCACTGAACACAGAGGCCTCCCGGCGCCAGAGGCACCAGCTGGAACCGACACCACCCGGCAGTCCCGTAGGTTCAACACACTACTGATGTCACGAGACGTTGAGTCTACAGAAAAGTGGTGGAGGGAAAGCCACTGAACGATATAACTATTCACATGGCGCATATAAACAGATGCCAAAGCAGCTCTTTTCTGGCAGACTCAGAAGCTACAGAGTCACTTATTCAACATGTTGAGTTTGATAACACTCCAGAAATGAGCTTAATATATGTTAAAACAGCAGAAGCGTCAGACAAATGATGTGATAGAAAGATACACAGAGACCATGTAGAAGAGGATGTATTCCTGTTCTCAAAACGCTGTTCCAAAGATCTGACGGGAAGAGATGTAATGCTAGTCAATGGGGGAAAAACAGCAGACACTAATACTTATTTGTATACTTTTTTGAAAAGGTACACAGCAAGAGGTTTCCTGCAATGATAAACACAGGTGGACACAGAATGGACAATGACACATTGCGCAGGTTTAAACATAGACCGAGAACTGGTATGTTACTGGAAACCCTTTTCATACATGGTATGGTTCCTGGTGCTCAGACACACTGAGCCTGTAGTGAATGACATCCTGGTGTAAAGTGGCCCTATTATTTGAAGGTTTCATATTCGGAAGAGTCCAGTGTGTTGGAGAGAAACTCCCTCTGGAGGGAACACAGGGATTTGAGCCTCTGCAGACCATTTACATGCACACAAACCTATAGAACATACTACAGGAGAGGGAACACCACCAAAGCAGAATAGGGCCTCTTTAAAACAAGTGCCTTCACTTGTATTGGCGCAGGAGTGTGTGTCTTACAACCATGATGTGTCCCTTGTTACACTGAGTTGTACCCAGGGAAGAGAGGCTAACTGCCCACATGTTCAAACATGTTCTACAAGAAACAAAAAAGAGTTATTTTCCTATTTAAGACGTGTTCTATACCTCGGCCATATTTCACAAGAGAGATGCACTGCCCACTGATCAGGAAGTCTTTAGACTGTTGTACTTTATTTAATTGATGGAAAACAACTGAGCAGTGACGATGAAGTTATTGGTGGTTTTTGTCTTTTAAATGTAAGTCTGCATGGATATGTCTCAGTGTTGGAAGACTGAGTGTGAATTGAGCCAGAAAGGCAGTGAAAAGGACAATGGGATTTGAACATTGAAATGCACTGATTTGTTCACGTGATGTGAGCAATGATGCAGACTGGAATACAGAATGGGAGGGGGAGTGATTTCACACACAAAGCTCAATGGAGGAGTGGGTTTCCTGTTCTGCAGCTTCTTTTGGGGGAGAGCATGTCAAATAGGCAGCTTTCTTATGATTTACGTGCACTGTTGTTTTCAACCAACAGTGCACGTAGGAAGTTGTCCTTAGAACTAAATATTGACAAATCAGATGGCGGTGATTATTTACTGCTGGGTGAGGATTTGTACTCTAATCATCTCAGGCAATATTTTAACAACAGTTATTTTTCACGTGTGCACAATTATGATAGCTGGTTTTAATGAACATTGCCTGCTTCCGTGTCATATTTCTCTCAAATGTCTATGCTGCATAATTAATTCAGTTTCAACTTTCGATGAAAAGTGAAGAACAGTTCTGTTGTTTTTGGTGTTTCTTTACGCAGAGGAAGAGTTCTTCTCTTGTCTTAGACCAGGGGTGGGGAACCTCCGGCCCCCGGGCCGTATACGGCCCGCGAGACCATTTGGTACGGCCCTCGAGGTAATTTATAAACACACGCAAAAAAGAAAAAAATTAAAGAAATCTAGACCGCAAAATAATTAAACAAGTGAGTGCCTGTTTTTCCTGGCCAAGGTCAGGGTCCTTGAACACAACACAAGCCTAACGTGTCATCACGTGGTATATGTCTGACAGGGGTATAGAGAGGCGAAGTCCCTCCCTTTCCGGGAGCCTCCATGGGACCCCGGAAGCGTAAAATTATACATTGAAGTCAATGGAGAGAGAAAGGTTATCTTTTGATCCCGTTTGAATTGTGCCACGAATGACACATATGATGTTTGTCAATTTAAAAGAATATTTTGCAAGTCAAAAAAATTAAAATGTGTCGTAAAACTGTGAAGTTACAATTTTTTTTGTGTGAAACCGCTGAGTGAACTACAGGTCTCTAGTCTCGCACAATACGTGTCACCATCACAAAGATGGCCGTCACGTTAGCAAATTTCACCTGTTTCTTTCAGAATGAGAATAAAAGTATAAAACGAGGTGACTACAAGTCTGGACACGTTGAGAGCTGTACATACACGAAAGGGGAGTTAGTCGGTTCTGTAAGAGCAGCGGGACCGGCTTTACAAGATGTTGGTGAGTAACATGAGTGCAATGTGTAACGTTAATGTCAGCTAGCTAACATTAGCTAACAAGGTACACTAACGTGTTTTGTTTCAGTAACTAGTTTTCTCCTTAAGAACTTCGTGGTCTCTGTGTATGCTGTGGATAACATTAGTGTTCACAAGAACAAGGTACACTCCCGTGTTTTGTTTTAGTTGCTCTTCAGATTGAAGCGGACAGTTTTATATCGACTATACTGTATGTGTGATCTCCTTTTACATCTCGTTGTGTCATTTGAGTTTATTTGCTGTGTGTAGATTCAAGGGTTTTGGTTATCTTGTCAATTTGTTTGGTTATCCAGGCACAGCTGTGTGTGACTCCTTCGGGTACACTGGTATGTGTTTTCCTAATGTAGAGAGCATTGATTAATTTACACACTGAGTCTAGATCCTGACCAAATCCTTTTTTATTGTTGATCAAATGTTTTTCAAAAATGTATTCATACACATTTAGAAAAATACAATGTACAATCACAATCAATACAGAAAAAACAAACAACAACAACAATCAGACAAGAGGACAAAACTATGGAAAAATAAACCCTCCCACCCCCAGATCCGGACCATCCTTGTATTATTGCTCATTCAATCTATTATAACATGCTAACAAACATGGTACTTACTTTATTTTTATTTTTGATCTGCATGGGAGAGGATGGCGCGGGAGAGGATGGCGCGATGCAGAGCGCTGTCTGTGATTGTGCACGGGGGATGTACAAATGCAGCCACGCTGCAGCATTGGCAATATGTGCCATGTGGCAGATCAACTCCACAGATGTCGAGTGCCAGTGGAGGAAGCCTGGCACTTCCAAAGTAGTCCAGCCGGTGTCTCAACTTTACCAACAGTGAGAGGAGACATACAACCCACTGGCCAGAGACATCGCCACTCAGGATGTAGACTGGTTCAGGTCTGCACTGAGGGGCGCACAGTGTGGCATGTCATGGCTTTTGTCACCTGAGCCAGAGCCGCGGCCTCAACATCAGGCCATTGTCACCGTGCCGGAGCTGGTGAAGCGGCATGGGGGTCGGGGGCTTGAGGCAATTCTTGCCTCAATGCGAGTCTGGTCTCTTTGTGAGTGAGTCGGTGTTTTGGGAGCATCCCCCGATGGACTTGTGCAGCCATCTGCCCTGCTGGAGGTGAAGTGTCCACCATCATTATATAGGATATATATATATATATTTGTATACATATCTGTAAATTGTAAAATTGTATTTGATTTAAAAGTCTTTTTGATCTCTCTGTCTATAAACACAAACTGAGTAAGATTGACAATAAAGTTGACTTTGAAAAATATATATATTCTTTATGAAAATAGTTGACTGTTGGAGAAATGAATCCAAATGAAACGTTGGACTGAACTACAACTTGCCTTTAAATCTCTACGGACTGTTTTTCAGTGGGATGGCAAGTTCCTATCTTTAAACATTTATTAGTTTTTTCTCAGAACAGATTTGATTTTCTGAAGTTAATTTAACTTAACCATGTAAGGTCATTATTAAAAAGGTACAATCAATTTGTTTAGGGTTGACTAAAATAATGATAAACATTTCATCTGGATAATTTACTGACAGAATAAGAAACTCAATAATGCTCTACTCACCTGTTCCTTTTTATAAAGTGAAACAGTTGAAACGATAGATTTTAGTAAACTTAAAAACAACCTTCTCCAAAAGCTATCAAGGAATATACCTAATACTTGTTTTAGAACTTTATTACATATTTTTATATAAATAGTTTGAGTGATCCATAATTGACAGAAGCTTGTGTTTACACTGACCTGTTACTCATATATTAATGTCTTTGTAACTTATTTAAACCACTACCTCACTCATTTCTTTCATTCATCAAGTGATACATGAACCAGTTTAATAATTATAATAACGTAGGATTGCAACTCTTTGAAACTGTAGGTGGCTCTTAAAAGAGCCGTTGTGTTTGGGTGTGCTGGTCTCAGGTCAGTCTAAGCCCTCTCTCCGCGGATGCAGCTGGATGTCCTTAGGCATGATGTTGACCCTCTTTGCTTGGTTCATCTTACTGGGGGGCAGCTACATGGATGTCGGTGCAGTCCACAGTCATTGTGCAGATGAAGGCAGAATGAATGTATTATTGTCTCCGAATGAAGCACAACTTCATGTCATACAATACATTGACTTTATTTGTAATTGTGTAAAAACATATGAGCATAATGATTAGCAAGCAGGACCTGCAGGAACAGAGCATGGTGATGGATGGAGCTGGGAAGAGAGAAGAATAAAGAAAACAGATCAACTTCATTATCGGATATTAAAAATTCAATTTCAAAACAAGTTGCCACTCCTACAGTTTTCAAGTGTGTAAAGATGATTTCACTTGACCTATGCACAATATCACACTCAATACATGTGTGTCTCTGGGGGGTGCATTGTGCCTTTGATGTATATAAATAATATACCATAACCAAATACTATTACGTACAGTGGAAATCAGGTTGCCAGAGCAGGTCAGTGTGCATGTTCCTCAGGGTCTCAGCAGGTACAGGTGAGGTAAAGAAAATAAAAGAGAAAAAGGTCAGTAACAACACTTTGAATAATTATCTCTTTTAATAATGTTCTATCAGTAATCACTCAACTACTGTCTTTCCAACAAACAGATTGACTCACTATCATCACAATGAAACACGTCCAGAAGAATGGACCACAGATGGAAATTAGCTATTAGCTATAATCTGGCATATTGCATCTCTTCTCTTTGCTGAGATTAATGTTTTTGTATGCATGGTCCTTCTATAAATAAATAAATGTCATGCAAAGCTGACTGCCTGCCTTCCTTCCTTCGACTCTCCCTGAACTGCCTGATCTTTTAATGTTCAATGTTAACCATTTGAGCAGATAGCATTAAGTAGAAAAGATCGCAGATGCTAATCTGCCGTTAGCCTACCTCCCGCCCCCTTAGCACCTGGTGGAGGGGGCGATAGGCTACTCTTCAAATGTTTCACAAAATACTTACCATCATGACTACTCTTACTGTTTAACATTTGGGTTTACTTCATGTTAAGGCTAATACAAATGACAAGGCTAAGTAATGTGATGCTAACTAACGTGCTCGCTACTAGCTATGTAGCTAGCTTGACTGTGTTCCATGCACAACATGTGTATTACCTGATATGTCTGATCCAACGACTCCTGGTCCTTTCATCAGACGGGAAGCGATAGAACGAGCTATGATCTATAAGTATGATCACTTATGTGATTACAACCTGGTACAAAGCACACAGGCATCTTGTAAAAGTGAATTTATTTTTAGCAATCTCTTATTTATTGGAGGGAATAAATCAGTTATGAGATCTTCTTCTTCTTCTTCGCTTTAATTACGAGTCGCAACCACTTGGAGCATTATCGCCTGTGACATCACTTACGCGAGCCAGAATGGGATTTGGGATTTGTAGTCTTTGTAGTCGCGTATTTTTCATAGTCTTATATTTCAACAGTTTTACGACAAAATGTGACTTTTTTGACATGGAACTTATTGTTTAAGATTGACAAACATCATATGTGTAGTTCGTGGCACAATTCAAACGGGATCAAAAGATACGTTTTCTCTCTCCATTGAATTCAATGTTAATTTTTCGCTTCCGGGGTCCCATGGGCCGGAAGTAGATGGGCGTGACTTCGCCTCTCTATAGTTCTGACGGGGAGCACCAGAACTCAGCTCCGCTCCGGCACTTCCAAAAATTGCAGCACCCATAAGGAGCCGTACACATGCTGCAGGTTCTGCGTGGCTGTGTCTTTAGCTGAAAGCCCAGTGGCGATCTGTGTCATACTGATCATACAGTCCATAACGTTGTTGTTATTAGCATCTGGTTAGCTAGCTATGCTAACGAATAAAAGAAGCTTTTTTCCAACCAGTGAGGTAAAGGCACATCTTTATATGATCATTATAGTTATCAAAAAACAAGAGAATAAAGTAAACAGGTATAAAATACTATATGACAGTAAAAAAAAGTTGTTATTAATAAACAAGAATACAGTTTGAAAGGAAAGTGATTTGTACAATATCCATAAAGAAAAAGAAAGTTCTGCTTCATCTGGGTGTTGAGAGAGGTATCCATAGATCTACTAATGTTCCTCTCAAAGTGCACCAGATTGATGCTTTTAACTTCAACATTTGAAAAGGTGGGAGGTTAGGTCCCCCCACTTAAATCATGTTCACATGGATAGGAGTCTAAATACATTTGCACACATCTTGTGTCCATATCTTTCTGCTTTGGCGGTCATGCCACACCGTGCACCAGTGGTTGCGTTAGACTTTTTCGTTGTCCGTCATGTTGACGGACAGGATCGTAAAATTTCCGTCATAATCCATTATTACCCGTCATTTTATTGTTCATGTTTTAATGATGAGATGAGACATATTTCATATTTATGTTTGGGTACTGAGCAGCAAATGTTCATTCATTCATTTGTTATGATTCATACAGAACTGTTAAGGGCATGGAAACAAAAAGATGAACAGAGACACCGACCGTGTGTCACTGTTCATGTCAACACGAACATGAATGATGTATTTGTTCCTGCACTGACAGACAGCAGAGGGGGCTGAGGCCGCTAACAACACCACGACCATTGGGCCTAAACAGGCAACATTTATATGAACAATGCCATTGTTTTAAATGAGACAATTACAATCAAAATATGAACAAAACATTTACAAGAACAACTCAATTGACCTGCTGTAGCCTGAAAGCTGATTTCTGCATCGTCGTGCACCCTCGGACAAATCCCTTACTCATGTTATCTTCTCTACAGATGTCGCAGAACATTCTGCCACCTTCCCTCCTCAGCCCCTTAAACTCTTGCTCCCACTGAACCCGCTACTCCCGCTTCAACTCCTTGCCACTTGCTTGCCCCTCTGCTTCTGGCTGAACGTTGTCAGTTTGAGTCTTACTGGCTTGTCCTTCATCCTCCACCGCATCAATCCCTCTTTTCACCTCGTTTATCCACACCATCACAACTACTGGGCTTATTAAAAAAGCTTCGTACGATCAGCTGCCGTGACATTTTGCGATTGCTAAAGCCGGTTAAACCGTACACCCCAGCGCGTGCACTACGCTCTGCATCAGCCAAACGGCTCGCTGCAGCCTCGCTGCGAGGGGGACCCAAGTTCCCATCAGCAGAAACACGTGAGTTTGCTATCCTGGCTCCAAAATGGTGGAATGAGCTCCCCATTGACATCAGGACAGCAGATAGCTTACACACCTTCCGGCACAGACTGAAAACTCATCTCTTTCGACTCCACCTCGAGCGATTACTAACAAAGCACTTATATACTAATAAAGGACTGGCTTATCTAAAGCAAGTTGAGTAGCACTTGAAATACTTGGCTCTATGAAACCTGATGTAGTTATATGATTCTGTTTTCTTCAAGGTTGTGTCTTCCTGGTCGAATGTAGTTATTGTACAGTAAGTCGCTTTGGATAAAAGCTTCAGCTGAATGTAATGTCATGTAATGTAAACAACGAGGTAATCAACGAGGTCAAAAACAAGACTAGACAATAGCTACTTAATATGCACACACTCGCCACCAACTGGACAGGGGTGTGAATGACTAAATAACAGTTACAGACTACAGTAGAGTACAGTAGATCGCCCTCAGTCGACCTGGCCACTGAGGATGTAATATAATGTGGGCCGCTGGTGAACATTGTGGCGCTGTTCCGAGTTGTGTTCTAATCTGTCAAAATGACGGACTGCTTTCAGATTTTTACGTCATTGTAAGAAAAAATCCGTCATTGATGATGAAAGGTCTTTCTAAAGCTGAACATGTTAGTGATTGAACGAATTTCAAGAAATGGGTCATGGGAATGGGCCAAGGAGTCATGCGTGCACGTGCATGCATGCGTGAGTCATGGCAAGATATCTGGATTAAGAGGTTGCTTTTTCTTTGCACAGCATGAAAGAAAGGTGAAATTAGTGGGCTGTGATTTTAGTATTTTTAAGCAGAGGTCAATCATTTGTACCGCCCTCGGAGGATGTTGAAAACATTGAAATGGCCCTTGAGAGGAAAAAGGTTCCCCACCCGTCTTAGACAGTGTGGAACCATGGAAAGACCTAAGCAACACACACTATGCTTCTCAAAACACGACCAGATCTTTCAAAGATCTGCACACTGATATGGTGAAGTTCACTGGAAATCAAGAATACATTGAAATCATGTGTTCCTCTCAAAAGAAGGTGTGTAGCTGACCTGCTGGATGCTAAGGAAGAACAATGCGGAACAATGGCTGGCCCTGGACTGCCTACTGGGTTTACATTCGGTCCCAGTGGCTCAGAGCTCTGGAGCCAAAAGGCTCTCTGGAGTGCAGAGGCGCCTCCTAACAAAGTACAGCCAATGAAAGAGTGATCCAGGACCACCAGGACCCGGTCCCTGATCTACCCGAGGCCAGGGCTGGGACAAGTGACCGGCCCCGGCTTGGTTCTGACCAACAAACAGCACAGAGAAGACAAAATGAAGTTGAAGAAAGCCTTGCACTGTGTTTTTATCAGCTGCACACAGAAAAGCAACGAGCGAAGGCTTCTACACTTCCTCTCAAAAAACTAAACATTCCTGTAAGCAGAAATAAGCAGTAGAGAACAAAGAGGGGCAGGGGGCCAAGTCAGTGTGGCTCTGTGATATCAGGCCCACACCCTTGCTGCAGATTTTATAAACATATTAAAGATTTGGAGACTTCATAAAAGCATGGCTTCTATTGTGATGTCATCGATGATGAACTGCACTCTGCACACACTTTGATTTTGCAACATGGAGTTTTTAGCACATAATGGAAGTGTGTATAGAGGCAATATGTGATATGAGATTATTACACTCAGGTGGGAGGGCTGCACCTAACTCTGTGTTTTCATTCATTCAAATAACAATAAGATATCAATTATTCTAAACATGTTTTTTATTATCTGATTAATAACCCAAGTGATTAAACTACAATAACTATCAGTGTGTCATTCATATTTCAATATCTTATTCTACCATGTCCTCTAATAAATCATATCAAGATAACAGACCCTATCCGTCAGGTGTGTTTGCATCAGTGTGGGGTGAGGAAGATAACAACAATGAGAAATAAACTTTAACATTTAGTTTACAGAGCACCTCATTGTTAGATCTGTATAACATATTTCCACACACAGCTGATATTTCTCATGATGTTGTTTGTATTCAATCAGCCCCAATTCTTTAAGGAAGGCTTTAGGATGCACTCTCCACATTCCTCACAAAAAGACACCCATTGCTATGCTCATCATATTGCCAATGGTTCTGCAAGACTTCCATATATTGCCCAACATCTTAGGCCTGGACAGTGCGATTCCAGATGCTGGTTCGCCTGAGCAAACAGGATTTATTTAGGGTTGCCAAGCTTACTCAAATATAGGATAAGATATTTCATATTCTCTGTTCTGCCAAAGGGTCCGGAGGTAGGGAATTTACTAGTGAAAATACCAGTTTCTGTGGCTTTATTGAAGAATACATTGGTGGATCACATGGCTGCTCTGTATCAAAGGCTGTTCACCATGCTCTATGGGAGGGACTTTAGCCCCTGTTATTTCCTGCGTTACCATTCCTATCAAACCCAAACATTTATTTGAATATGCACAGTTAAAAACAGGTTTCTACTACAACGCCCAAACAGTCCCTGAGCCATCTTAGCTTTCCCTCTATGATACATTTATGAATGTGCCTTCTGCTCTGAATGCCTTGTACAAGGGAAGAAGAAATGAACACAAGAAAAGAAATACACACCAAACCATATGTTCATACAGTTAGAAGAGAGATGGGTGCTGAAGTCTATGCCAGTGGAAAGCTAACGTGTGTCTATGAAAACAGTTTACAGGACCACGCAGTTCTTCATAGATCTACTTCTGCTTTCAAAGCTCCATAGATTGATGCATTTTGATTACAATTGTAAATGTTTTCACAGTCTCACAAATCCCTGTTGAAATAACTAGATATCTTGAATCAAGTTTTGAGTATAGACTAGACCAGGGCTCGCAGATAATAATGTCCCGATGTCCCGGGGACCATAACAATTCCTACTGGGACACAAATCTATTTTGTCCGGGACTATTTCGGGACAGTGAAAAAAAAATTAAAAGTAAACTTCAAAATGGGTGTTATTTTCAAAGTCAAGAAACAAGAAGAAAGAAATGCTGAGGTGGTTGAATAAGCAGCCCCCTGGCCCTGATGCAAGCCCCAATGCCAATTCTGCCGACTCCAGAAACGAGAAAGTCACAAGTCCTGGTCATGATGCATCGTCTTCCACTGTGGTAAGTTAGTTGTCTTAAGTGTCAATGTTAGCTAGCGCTAGCGCGAGCTAGCGGGCTTCCACTGTGTTCAGGCATCTTCAGTCTCAGGTGTTATGGCAGAGACTTTTGCAAGGTGCCATAGGGAGGCCTGAACAGTTTCCCCACATGCAGATGATCGTAGAGATACTGCTTGTGTTCCCGATGTCAACATCATGCTGTGAGAGAGGCTTCTCCTGCATGAAAAGGATCAAGTCTGACTGGAGAGGATCCCTCTCTAACCAAATGCTAAATTCCCTCCTCCGTATATCTCTGCATGGCCCTGAGGTTGAGGACTATAATGCAGAGCAGGCAGTTGAGAAGTGGTGGCAAAGTGGCCAGAGAACACGACGGCCCATGTTTAGCAACTACATACATGTAAATAGTAAATGTGAAGATCTGTTTAGATAGATACATTTATTAAACTGTATTATGGAACTTCTGTTTTATTATCATTCATACCACTTTTATTGCCAGATAGAGGGTTCCGATCATAAAACACAGAGACCATACAGCCATACCATATAGAATTGAAAAATACAAATCAGAATTCTTCAATGTTGACATGACAATGATACATTAGTCTGGATATTGAGAAACAATAGAAAAACATGTCTTAAAACAACTCTCTTCCCTTCTACTCTAGGAGAGGCAACAGATCAGACTAATGGCTGATCTGTATATGTTATATGATATGTTTAAAAGAATAAGTATTTTAAACTTACATGGTGGACCAGAGTCTATGGTGTGATGATTAACTGACAAATTATATGTATTCTGCATAATTGGGGGGGCGACGATACAAATTTTTATTTGGGACACTGCTGGTTATATCCGGGACAATACAAAGTAGAATTCGGGACAGTTGTGGGACACTCAGGAAAAAAGTTAATTTCGACCCCTGGACTAGACATACAAAGCCTTTTCCTTGAAATGATCAAGTTCAGGCGCTCCCTTCTTGCCTTTTCCAATATCAAAGGATCCCAGATGGACTGGGATTGAGGCCATAATCCGTTTATGCTACAGCTAAGGGTACAAGGCCTATGCTAATATTTCATTTGCCATACTATTTGTCTACATCTAAAAAAGAAGAATGATGGGAATAGTAGTTCCAAAACTGATAGCATGATTGTTTCCAAGATTGAGCCCTTGTCAGCTGTTCAGCAGCCTTTGTATACATATTTACTTGTATTAATGTTATTTGTATACTTTAATATTGAGGGGAAATTCTATTTACTGCTGGTTTTAATAGAGATGTCAAACACATAGCTGAAACGTTGTGATGTCTGATTGACGTGAGGGAGACATGCAGAGGAGGAACAGTATACTCTGTAAGGCAGATGACCTGCTGGCTGTGGTGAAGGTGTCTTCAGAGAAACAGCCTCACACACTCTCCTTATCTCTGAAACAGTCAGGGTGCAGAGAACCAGGATGGGGAGTAACAGATTACATGAAACTGGATATCATAATCAAGACCCAATAAAAGGTAACTGTGTTCCCTTACAGTTACAGAACAAAAGATGTAATAGATTACTGTAACATTTCTAGAAATGGTGGATTACTGACAGGAATACAATTTAAAACCTAAAAAGATCATCTAGTGTTTGATGTAAAGGATCAGATGTTCTCTCTTCTCTGTGAGCTGTACTCTTCTGTAGGATAATACTTTCAGAGTGAGTCTATCTCTACTGCCTGAATCTGCTTCATGCTTTTCACTTTCTTTGTTCCTTTGTTCTGGTTTTAATTCAGCAGGTGAACCTGTATGTTCATAAAATAGTGTGTGTGAGCTTAGCTGTGTGTGTTAAAGTAAAACAGAGCATTTTCTGTCAGCTCAGGTTTTATTTCTGCTTTTCAACCTGTAGTGTGTGCTCAAGTGTTTCAGTGCTGGTGTACAGTACAGGCTGCTGCCGGAAGCTGCTGAGGGAAAGGCTATTTTCCTATCAATAAGATCATTTCTGATCTGGATATCATGGTTTCTTCTTTCCTAAGGTCACATTGTTTTGTTGTCTGACATAATACACATTAGTAAAACACATCTTATTGATATTTATTTTCTCCTTTATTTACTTACTACGCATTTGATATTGAGGTAAACCGAAGCCAATCAGGTTACGCTTGTATTTTGATACTAACTCTGATTAGTTGTGTGATACAGGTAACTAGTCAGTCTAACTTCATTGTTTTTAAAGTAACCCTCCCAACCTTGCAAACACAGATTTAAAACGTTTTTTATGATTGATAAACATGACAAAAAGTGTCCAAAAGTGTCCAACCCATGTCATATCATTGCTTCTTTTCTTTCCTTTATTAAATGTGAAGGAACAAGAACTTCAGCACAGAGTTTTATTTTAGAACGACTCAAAGTGATGAGCTTAACTCAATTCAACTTCATTTATAGGGATTGTTTTCCATTGGTTGAAAAAGTATTCAGGTTCTCGACTTGAGTTTGAAATTGAAGTAAAAATACTCAATTCAAGTAAAAATACTGCATTGAGTAAGGTACTTAGTCAAGGTATTTAAGTATGATGGGGAAAATGTACTTGAAAGTATTCAGAGTAAGAGTACACATTGCAGAAATGCTTTAATATTTTTTTATGTATTTAAAAGCAAAAGCATCACATCTTCACGTTTAACAATAAAACATTTCTTGGCAAAATTGTGGCCAATGATTTTTGTTGTGTCCATTTATATGTTTGGTCATCATTTTGAGCAGTGGATGGTGTATTGGTGCAACCGGGTATTTAAAGGACCCCCCCGGTGCAGGTGTGAGTGATCGGGGCTGTGATGAGCAGACAGGTTTTGACCTTGTTGCATCCACACACGTTTTTTTGTAAATAAATAAATGGTATTTCAAGCAAGAACTTGTTCTTCATTGGGGAGCGCACGCGTCCAACTAGAAATCACAGTTTATCAGCCCTTGGTGTTATTGAGTGGCAATAGTCACCAACATGTCTTTGTTAACTCAATCATAGTGTTGGATTGTTTAACCTATAACAAATAATAAAAAAAAACGTTTTTAGTATTGTGTGTCAAAATCTGAATTTATAAAGTAACTAGTAAATAGAGCTGTAAAATAAATATAGTGAATTAAAAAGTACTACATTTGCTTCCAAAATGTAGTAGAGTAGAAGTATAAATGGCATTCAGGTAAAGTACAAGTACCTTAAATGTGTACTTAAGTCCAGTACTTGAGTGAATGTACTTAGTTATTTTCCACCACTGGTTTTGTCCCTAACAAAGGCCCCATCCACACGGAAACGAAAATGAAAACGAACCGGAAATGATCGTATAGGACGTACACACGGAGCCGTTTGGCCCCCCCAGAGCGGTTTGTCCGCAGATCTACCCACCTTGGGAGCCGTTATCGTTATCCGCGTTTCCGTGTCGGCCTCGTGTGGACGAACCGTCTATACCAGGGGTCGGCAACAGGCGGACCGTGGTCCGGATCCGGACCCAGACGCCGAGCTATACGGACCCAGCCGGACCTATAATCAATACATTAATATGGGATTTTTCAGCGCCTCCCGCTTTTTTAACGCTGATTTGGGTGACTTGTACCGAACCAAAGAGTTTTCATTTTGGTGGGGGGGGGGGGTTAGGGGTTAGGGGTTAGGGGGGGTTAACCCTTTAAAAAAGAAGAAGAAATCTAGACCGCAAAAATAATTAAACAATCAAGTACCTGTTTTTCCTGGCCAAGGACAGGTTCCTTGAACACAACACGAGCGTAGCGTGTCTTCACGTGGTATATGTCTCGTCTGAAAGGAGGGCTGACGGAGAGCACCTGAACGCCGCTCCAGCCCTTCAAATATTGCAGTACCCATAAGGAGCCGTACACATGCCGCAGTGTTTGCGTGGCTGTGTCTTTGGTTGTAAGCACAGTGGCGATCTGTTGTTGTTAGCATCTGGTTAGCTAGCTATGCTAACGAATTTAAAGAGCTTTTCTCCAACCAGGTGGAAGAGAGCTCTCTCCTGAGAGGCTCAAATAACCTCAGCTCAGTGAGGTTAAGGCACACCTTGATATGATCATTATAGTTATCAATGAGACTAAATGAAAAACAGGTATAAAATACTATATGACAGTAACAAAAAAGTTGTTAAAAATAACAAGAATAGAGTTTAAAAGGGGAGTGATTAATAAAATATCCCAAAAGAAAAATCTGCTTACAGTTCTGTTTCATATGGGTGTTGAAAGATGTATCCATAGATCTCTTCATGTTGCTCTCAAAGTGCACCAGATTGATGCTTTTAACTTCAATATTTAAAATAAAATCTTCCCGGGGGGGCATGCTCCCGGACCCCCCTAGAGGAGGTTAGGTCCCCCCACTTAAATCATGTTCACATGGATAGGAAACGAAATACATTTGCACACATCGTGTGTCCATATCTTTCTGTTTTGGTGGTCACGCCACAACCGTGCACGTGCATGCATATGTGAGTCATGGTGAGATATCTGGATTAAGAGGTTGCTTTTTCTTTGCACAGCATGAAAGAAAGGCCAAATGAATGGGCTGTGAATTTAGTTTTTTTAAGCAGAGGTTGAATTCAATAATTTGTACGGCCCTCGGAGGATGTTGTAAAAATTGAAAGGAAAAAGGTTCCCCACCCCTGCTGTAAATAATAATAAAAACCCTTGATTTATAACTTAACATCTCTGTCTCCTATTGATCTGAGTATATTATAAAGAATAGCCAGTTAATTGAAGCATTATAGCGCAGGCCTTTGTCAGAAGCCGTATATTACGCTGTTTTTTTCCTGCTTCGAATAGTTCTCTCTTTTTTCACCATACCTGTGTTTGCATCACTGTAACCAATGAGCAGCTGCATGTCTATGAGAATAGCCCTGACTCCATTTCAGCCCAGATTTACAAACTCCTGGCAGGACAAGCTCCAGCTCAATTCTCGCACTGAATAACAAAAAGTGAGAGAGGGACTGCAATATAAGAGGGAAAGAAAGAGAAACTTTAAAACTGTTCAATTGTTATGATGTGTAAAGACTGATATTGTTCTATAATCGGCTGAAACTGTTAAGTCATGATGTGAAACGGTTAACAAAGAAAAAGGGAAACTCAAGCTGCTGCTACACTTTATTTTATTTATCTAAAATGAATCACTTTTAAGATGCACATATTTTCAAAAGCTATTTTATTTATTTTCTCTATTTTATTTTTAAATGCAGCCCGAGAGGAACATTACACATATCCACAGTAGGTTACTGTATATCTGTACAGTTCAATGTTCATTGACAATAAATATTGTTGTTTATGAATTGTACTTTCTTTATTTGATTGGCAGTCAGTTGTTGATTACATGCAGACGTTGATAAAGCTACAGGTCACTTCAATATATATCACACTAATTCATGAAGCAACTTAGACATTTTGAAGTTCCGGACCTTTGCATGGGGAGATTGTCTCTAACTGGACCTCGTTGAATTTTAGTTGAATACCCCTGGTCTATACGATAGAGAACTGTAGCAGATACTAGGGCTGCACGATATTGGAAAAAACTGACAATGCGATTTTTTTTCCCCCTGCGATATATATTGCGATATGAAAACATACAGGAATTGAAGAAAATACAGTTTTTTTTCCCGCAAACCATCCTTTCTTGAACTTTAATGCTATACAATTGGTATTTTTGTAACTGTATTTAACCGGATGAAGGATTTTAGTCACGGACGTCTGGATCTTAAGTTATCAGAGCAACAAGCTGAGCTAGCTCGGTTAGCAGCGCCAAACTGCCTTGGAGAAACACATGAAACTACTTTATTCAGTATTATATTTCACACAGGCTCCGCCCTCTACTGGACTCTATGGGTACTACTCTCTATCATGCTGTGCGTGCTTTCACCTACTGAGTTTACGTAAACGTAGCCGGCCAATCGGGGCGAGCCTACCTGAATGCGCACGCAGGCCCACAGTATATAAAGGCGGCTACACCCGCCGCCCACTATCCTTTTTCTCTTCAGACGAGCTGACAACCGAAGAGTTAAACGAAGATTAGAAGGAAAAATTGACTCACCATTACTGGAAGCTCGGCCATGCACCTGCCTTGGTTTGATCACGGGCGCCGGTCTCCCCCACCTCTGCTTAGAGTGTTTGGGGGACCAGGATATGGCCGAGGCGGTGCCATTCACGTCGCCATTCCAGCGGGGCGGATGGCTCGTTGTCGGGCACTTCCGGGTCCGGTCCATGGAGGGACCATGGCGGCGGAGCGCAGCTGCTCCCAGCGGGCAGCAGGCTGGGCAGGGAGCTGAAAACAGCTCTGCCACGCTACCACGTGACAAGGCGACTGCAAATAAACACGGGTGTGTTGGGCATCTCGCTCATTGCTGGAGATGCCCCCACCTCACCAGATCAGATTATTTGTAGCTTGATCGTGGCCGCTGCCGTTGTCTGCCGTGTGATATCCCGGTGAGGAATCACGCCGCATGGCACTTTCCAAAAGGACCTTGTTGATCTCCCGGGCCGGGAGCCCCCGTGTTTACTGAAGGGCTCTTTGGATCGATCTCCTTGGTTACGTGGGCGCGGCCCCCGTGAGAGTGGCCGCGGTGCATTCAGGGACCTCCGCAGAAGAACAGTGGGTTACGTAGTGTAACTCTAGGTCTAGAGTGATATGTGTGTGTAAAATGCATTCAGTAAAAACGAGTGCATTTATCCCAGAGTAAGAGTCATCTCTCTCCACATTCCACATTTCCCCATAATGTCCGTTTCAAAGAGATGGCATTATGACAGGGGGTTACCTATTGTAACCCTAGGTATATAAGCACAGGCGGAGCCCTCTACCTGGGGGCCCTGTCTTTCCTAGTCCCCTTGCTGAAGAGTGTATAGGATAGTGGGCGGCGGGTGTAGCCGCCTTTATATACTGTGGGCCTGCGCGCGCATTCAGGTAGGCTCGCCCCGATTGGCCGGCTACGTTTACGTAAACTCAGTAGGTGAAAGCACGCACAGCATGATAGAGAGTAGTACCCATAGAGTCCAGTAGAGGGCTCCACCTGTGCTTATATGACTAGGGTTACAAAACGTAACCCCCTGTTTTTACCTTTAATCGCCGTTTGCTTTGGAGATTTGATTGTGATTGGTAGTTTGCTGTGCATGCAGAGCCGGCATGTCACTCACTCAAGTACCCCTGACATGAGAGCCGCGGAACTTTTCCTTTTGTAGGAAGCAGCAACATAATTGTAACATGACGTGTTTGAGCTAATTTGCCTACTTAATATCGCAAGTCCTAAAAAAAAAAATCGCACGTCCTGCGATGTGAATATCGCGCATGCGCATATCGCGATTATCGTCACAACACGATATATCGTGCAGCCCTAGCGGATACAACCCGTTTCGTCTCCGTGTGGACGGGGTCTTACTGTAGCTGTTAACAGGCACAACCCACACAATCAGAGCTCTCAACACATTGGGATTCAGTGAGTAATTCACGCCAGCAGAAAGATCCAATAAGAATGCTCCCTGCTGTGAGTCATGAGGTTAGTCTGGCCACACACACACACACACACACACACACACACACACACACACACACACACACACACACACACACACACCAGAGGTGGAAGACGTAAAATTAAAGGTACCAGAGTGTAGGAAGGAATACTCTGTTGCAAGTGAAAAGTATTATCATCAAGATATACTTAAAGTACCAAAAGTAAACGTAGACATTGTGCAGATTGGTCCATTTCAGAATAATATGATGTGTTTTATAATGATTGATGCATTAAAGTGTTATCAAAGCTGGTAAAGGTGCAGCTAGTTTTAATGACTTAGACCAGTGGCGAGCCGTGACTTTTATACCTAGGCTCTCTGTTTTTTTGTTTATGTTTTCAAATATTATTTCTTATAATATCTTAGGCCCTCACAGACACTGACTTAGACTAAAGTCTGATTTAAGAGTTGATTATATTTCACAGCATTAATCGAAATATGTAAAGTAACTAAAGGTATTAAATACATATAGTGGAGTAAAAGTACACCATTTACCTATGAACTGTAGTGGAGTAGAAGTACAAAGTAGCATACAATTCAAATACTCACGTAAAGTAACTCAGTACTTGAGTAAATGTTATTTTACACCACTGAAACACACACACACACACACACTGACACACACAAACACACACACAAAACACACACGCACACAGCGTGCGTGACAGCGCGTCGGAGTTCGCGTGCGAGGTTGATGAGAGCGCACGTGCAAGTGCAGAATTATACCCGCCAAGAGCGTTTGCTCCAAGGCAGGGGATACCTTGCTAGCTAACGTGTGATGTTCAAATGAATGAATATCTTCTTAACAGCATTATATAAGTGTGGAACCATGACAGTGTCTCTCATTAGCAAACAGTGTAGCCACAGTAAAGCAAACTCACAGCTGTATAGCGTCAAAACACCGATATAAGTACATGTTAAAGTACAGCAGTGAAAGCAGTTGGAGTTCAACATGCCATACATAAAGACCTGCTGTATGGAGTACTCACACAGAGGCTGCAGCTGCAGAGCTTCACATGGACTGCAGCGGCGGAGAGTGTCTGCAGCAGCGGGGGGAGAGCCTCCTGTACACGGCTAGTCCAGAGAGCGTTCCGCTGAATGGAAGCCTGTCCGCTGTGTCCAAAAGCACGGCACTGTGTACTCAGACACACACACTATCGGTTTCACTGTATAGCTCCCTCCCTCTGCCCCCCCCCCCCACACTCTCTCACTCTCCAGTGACGTCATCGAGAGATGCAGCCTGAGATGCTGCATTCACTTCCTATAGAAACGGCTGTGGAAAGCCTTTTGAACCCACATTTGTTTTACTAACTACCGTTTATCTCGATTGCAACAATTGAAAGGTATCTTTCAATATTTTTTCAATTAATCAACAATATAAAATATAAAAAGGGCCTATATCATATCATATATCTGGTACTAGGATGGGTTAAATGCAGAGACCACATGTCACTGCATGTGATGTGTGCTCTGCATGTGTGACCATTAAAGAGGGTTTCATCCCTCCCAATTCTATCAATTTAGGTAATATGGAACATACACTGAACAAAAATATAAACGCAACACTTTTGTTTTTGCTCCCATTTTTCATGAGATGAACTCAAAGATCTAAAACATTTTCTACAAACACAAAATAACCATTTCTCTCAAATATTGTTCACAAATCTGAAAACATCTGTGATAGTGAGCACTTCTCCTTTGCCGAGATAATCCATCCCACCTCACCTCACAGATGCTGATTAGACAGCATGATTATTGTACAGGTGTGCCTTAGGCTGGCCACAATAAAAGGCCACTCTGAAACGTGCAGTTTTGCTTTATTGGGGGGGGTCCGAAAACCAGTCAGTATCTGGTGTGAGGGGTAGGATTAGGGTTAGGGGTAGGGTTAGGGTTAGGGTTAGGGTAATGTTGTGAATTGAGTGGCCCATGGTGGTGGTGGGGTTATGGTATGGGCAGGCGTATGTTATGGATGACGAACACAGGCCACTCGATTCACAACATTACCCTAACCCTACCCCTAACCCTAATCCTACCCCTCACACCAGATACTGACTGGTTTTCGGACCCCCCCAGACCCCCACAATAAAGCAAAAATTCATGTTTCAGAGTGGCCTTTTATTGTGGCCAGCCTAAGGCACACCTGTGCAATAATCATGCTGTCTAATCAGCATCTTGATATGCCACACCTGTGGTGGGATGGATTATCTCGGCAAAGGAGAAGTGCTCACTATCACAGATTTTTTTCAGATTTGTGAACAATATTTGAGATAAATGGTTATTTTGTGTATATAGAAAATGTTTTAGATCTTTGAGTTCATCTCATGAAAAATGGGAGCAAAAACAAAAGTGTTGCGTTTATATTTTTGTTCAGTATAATATTAACAACAAATAAGTGTATTTTATAATGGGAATATAAAAAAAACGAATTGGATGGGAAGTTGTACCCGATGATAGCAATTTATACAATTTCTGAGGATCAAAGTTGTTGAAAAAACACAGAATATAGACAGAGAAGTATGTAAAAAACAAATTCTTCCATTTGTTGAGAAACCATTGAACAACCAGTAGTGTGGTTAGAGGTTAGCTTAGGAGCAGTCCTAGTACAGGAACAACAATGTTAAATGCTAGCCGTATGCTATGTTAACACAATGGCAGAATATTCTTCAAAAATATTATGTTAAGCACCCTGCTGACATGGACTGACGCAGCACTAAAACACGTTAGTATGAGGGACCCACAGAGACTTCAATGTATATTTTCTAGCATTTTATCCTCACTTTAACTGTACCGGCTTTAGCCTGTCGAAGCTAAGCCGGGACAATTAGAATGTTCATTTGTTTGTTCTAGACTAAGCTAAGTGCTGTTTTAATTAAGCGAAGAAAAAAAGAGAAGAAAACGAAATGCTTGTCAGAAAATGGGGTTCACTATTGCAGAGTAAAAGGGAAAATTAAGTTTAAGAACAATGCCCAGCCATGTGAATATTGTAAATCATATATAGTACAGAGTCTTGGAGGTTAATCTCGAGTAAATGGGAGATGTTGCATACTGATGACGCAGTCTATGGATAATGTGGTGCCTGTTAGCAGTGAGTAGACAGGTTCAATTAGTGTAATATAGAGTCATCATCAAACAATAACTATCGTCTTAAGTCCGCTTAGCATGATAAGCAATTTTTAGGGTCAGTTAGTAGGGCTGAGGTCAAAATAACAAACAATTTTTACTGTAAATATAAAGGTAGACATTGACAGAAGAGCCAAATTAATTGCAATATGTATACCTCATGGTGATTAAAGGGCCGTTTTCTTATTTTGCGCATTGGCCTACATTGGGAAAGACATGTGTGTAAATCAGCGGATTGTTCTGGAGCTGAGTACTTTTTGTACCTATGCTGGGCTTCATGCACCATTATGCAACTTCCATTGGAATGAACAGGGCTCATGACAGGGTTCTGCCGTTGTATTCCCTTCACACATCCATGGATCAGAATATTAGCAGCCATGACAGGGATGGTGTGTGTCATCATGGCAAAATATGCTTCTGGACACACCTACTTTCTCTGTCAATTCAACAATAACTGGCTGAAAGACACGTTTACGTAAAACAATGTTGTATTTGTTATTTTGTTGTGTGATTCTGTCTTTCTGAGTTTTTCTACTTTTTCCATAAATGCTGATGAGTCTCCAGCTGTTACGCGCTGAAGGGACAGAGTGAAGGCCTCGACTGATGGACCTGTGAGTCTCCAGACACGACAGCATCACAGCCTGTCTCCTGTCACCTGCTTTATCATGCGTGGGAGCATGGGATGTGTAATCCTGCCTTACAGACTGCACACCAACAGGATTTAGGATTTGATTAGGCTGTCGATGCAGAACATCAGCTATGTTTATTATGAGCGATCAGATGCTGCCAGTCAAATGAAGCAGAAACCTCAGAGTCTGTTCAGAAAACCCAAAGCTGTCAATGTCCTTCCTTTTATTGTAAAAAAAAAGGTGATTCATGTATTTTAACCCTCTAGTTGATGGAGGTTGTTGCATCAACCAATGTGTTGCCTGCATTCTGTTTTTTCTTTTTATGTTTTATGATGTTCGGAAAGAAATAAAGTAAAGCACTTCCACCATCTGCTGCTTTTTACTTCTTCGGTACCAGTTTGTATTGCAGTTTCATTTCAAAACTCAACTGGTACAGAGCAGGGCATCTATTGACAATTCGACCCCAACCCTGTAGTGCAGCTGAGGAGAGAAGCAGTTGGGATGCGGTGGAATTGTGAAATGACCCAGAAATACCCAAGTAGCAGCCATGATAAGAGCTGTTCGGATTCTCAGATGATAGGAAAGGAGCTTTGAAACTTCCTTTATAACCTCCTTTAGCTTAGGAAACACTGGACCTCGCTTTACGAAAGGAAAGAGGGTTTTCTCCGGAAGTGTTTCCTTGTACGCTGTGAGGGTCTAAGGACAGAGGGTGTCGTATTGTCATACTGATACACTGTGAAGTCCACTGAGACAAATGTAACATTTGTGATATTGGGCTATATAAATAAACATTGATTGATTGAAAGGAGAAAATGCTGTCCCACAATGCCTTGCAGTGGTAACATTTACCGTGACACATCATTTGGCCATTAACAGAAACAACCGATCATGACCGAGAAATGCATATCATGAAAGTTACGGGGCTTATCAAGCATTTTACAACTTGTGTCGTAACTTGCCAAAGGGCTTTGTTTTGAAAGTTCAACACTATAATAATGATCAGAATGAGAAATATGAACATTACTTTATATAGAAAAGGGTAAGGAACAAATTAAGTTTAAACAAGAGTAAGTTTAGTTGGAAGTGTTTGTAAATCTTGAAGAATTAGTTGACATTCACGTGCTGAAGGAAGTTGAAAAGCCTATTTCACATCTGTCCGGCTGGGGGGGGGGGGGGGGGGTGTGACCCCTCCTCTGTCTCCCTGAGCTCTCTAACACGTTTCCCCTGTATATTGTGGAGACCGATTGGCGTGTTTCCCTTTCCTGTTCACGCTGTTTAGAAGCACTGATGGCAGACTTCAGAGAACACATATCTAAATGATCTGCACTCTTTTCCCAGTTGAAATAGACTCACGAATGCACACTCTGACATCAACACCTTCCAGCTCTCTCCACAGCACCGAGCTGCAGCTTCTCCTCTCAGCATGTTTCTCTCTCACACCGTTCCCATTTTACATTTTCATGCTGCAATTATAAACGGATTATAAATGGATCCGCTTCATTATTGTGCATATAGGAGATGCTTTTCCACCTTGTTGAAGATGGAATTGGCTGAGCTGAGCTTAACAAAGGACAAAGCTGTTCTCCATCTCAGAGCTGTCATCCTTCCCCATCAGTGTCTGTGTGACTGCTGCTCCCTACTCCATCGTGTGTCACCTTCATCCTCTACAGCCC
The DNA here is from genome assembly GCF_902827115.2 of Pseudochaenichthys georgianus. Lineage (NCBI taxonomy): Eukaryota > Metazoa > Chordata > Actinopteri > Perciformes > Channichthyidae > Pseudochaenichthys > Pseudochaenichthys georgianus. The sequence goes on along the minus strand of NC_047513.1, from coordinate 3,077,638 downwards.
AAAATGACAGAGCGTGGCCAATTGTTCACATCCAGACTTGCTCCCATTCTATCCATTTTGGACTTGTTCATTATCACCAGCAATTATCACATTTCCAGCCCTTTCGCCCACAGCTCCGCTCTCCTCTCTCTGGGTGTATTTATAACACTGATAAATAATTAAAGCTCAAAACAAGATAGTTTGCAATCTTTGATTACAAACTCAATTACATTTATTATGCTTTATTTGCATGTAATAATGGTATTAAGAAAAGAAAATAATGCACTTATATACTTACATTATTAGAAGCCAGACTAGCTATTTCCTCCAACTTGCAGTATACTGCGAAGCTGAAGCTATGTTTTAGTTTTGATTAGTCTGTATTTCACCTTTATAACCCAAGCACTTATTACACATGACAGAAAATCACTTCAGAAGATTTCTGCCCGTAACATCTTCCAGCCATCCAGCCACACCAACACCACCGACAAGAAAACTAAATGGACAAAATAACACTCGAGCTAGCTTAACAACGATAAATCTGAGACTGTTGAGCTCAGATTTTCAGACTTCTTCGGAGCTGTGCTCATGTTGCTCGTATTCTTTTGAACCCAGATTGAATTGAGGAACAATTTCTCCAACTTTATACTCTTCTCATTGTCACAATGGTTCACCGGCATTAGCCTACTGTTTCAAGTGGTTAGCTCCACCTGCCTTTAGCCTACCGTTTGCTAACGGCAGCGCCCGCTGGAAAGTAGCAATTTACTGTCTGACAGTCACATAAATAATGATATAACGTTTCTCTCATATTACATAGAGGATGTTAGCAAGGCCATCATCTTGACTCATGCTATCATTGTAGAATTTGCCACTTTCTATACCGGCATAATTTACCGTGATGTTTCTGTACTATATTCTTACTTGTGATAGTCTGACATGACAACTTGTATAGTCTGTGTTTTAACAACCCAGTCTCATGGCATTTCGTGTTCACCAACACGATTTCCCCCTTTTTTCGTGTTGCACAGCACGATTTTAAAAGCAATGTATTTCTACTGGTAACGTGTTTCGTGCCTGCAGGCTGCAGCACGTCTTTTTCTCCGGTCGGGTCGTGGAAGACCGGAAGCTGTGTGGTTCATAAAAACATGTTCTTACTCAATATCAAGCCACAATTATTGCTTTTATTTTAAATCGTATAATGTCGGACTTTTGTTTCCGTCTGTGAGGAAAATAAATGGGGCTCAGAGCCTCAGGATACTGAAATCTGTATTTTTAAATATTTTTTTCCTTCTAATTTGTTATTCTTTTCAAAATAATAACACACTGTTATTTACTCACCAATAACACACAATTATCCTTGCTTTTATTTATTGGTTTAATTCCATAATCTCGGGCTTTTTTGGTGTCCGTCAGGAACTGAATTTCAAAATAAAAATAACCGGAAACAGACGTAGGAGTTTAGGATGGCCGAAGACACTACACTACCCACAATCCCCAGCTATCGTTTAGGACTACAGTCCCCGTGATTAATCTTCAAGCTCTGGGATTGGATGTTGGAGTGGCAGTGCGCCAAGGTTACGCTGAGCGTCCAACAGCTGTTTGAAATGGAACGAAACCACGCCAGACTATCCAAAACCGGAATCGAATTTATCTGCAATTGACATGAATGGAAACGAGTAATAAAGTATTCATTACTCGTTATTCTCTACTTAGTTAATTAGTATATTATGGCTATTTTGCACATCCCTTTCAAGATTTCAAGATTTTCAAATGTTTATTGACATATCATATACACAACTACGGTGTAGTTATGCAATGAATGAAAAACTTGGGTCGCAGGTTCTTCAACAGCGCATTACAAGACATCTATTAATGTGTGTGTACCTCCACCATTAAACTGTCATATTCTGCACATTTCTTATTCTATCTACATACATAAGAGTATAATTAATGTGTATAATATCAGTTAAAATAAGTGCTTCAACATAGTTAGACGTTCGGTACTTTGTCAGGCTTAATATTTATCTGTAGATAGATACCCCCAAAGTTGTTTTCTTATTTAAAAGAAGACTTAATCTAAAGTATTATTTAATGTTTAAATAAAGGTTAATTCGTTTTTCTGTTTTGCACCTCCTCCTATTAATATCTTTGTACATCCTGCACTAAACTGTTTTATTGTAGAGATCACTTATAGTATCTTCTTGATTTTTTATATTCTATATTTCTATCACAGACCTTCTACTTTCCCCCTATGAAAGTATGTACTCTTAATATTTTTTTAGTCAAATATAACACATAAAAACAATAATTCAATAACGTGCTTTAACCACTAGGCGGTGCACACAAGGTACACACAGCCATAATCACTTTGTATTATTAGTGTAGGACATCTGAAGATGTGTAGTTTTATTCATGCTTTCACATAATTTTACAGCATATTGCTATACTATTTCAGACTCAGAATTTACATTCTTACATTCAAAATTCAATTCAATTCAAATCAGTAATATCTTTAAAAACTACAAGTCCTTTTATATCAGCTGTGCACCGTTATGGTGTAAATATAACCTATCTGTGAATTAGATCAAATGTAAAAGTCAGCCGAATTAGTGTTGATACTGCAAGGAGACGTATTGTGTGAAGAGAAATTGAAGATGTTGTTTAATTGTTGATATATTTATGATTCACGTCAAGTATTCAGTTTCGGCGGAATTTCTTCCAGTTTTTCCAAAGGTCTTCCCATCAGGGCTCTCTAAATAAAGAACTACGGCAGATCTGTAATATGTAATGCAGCCGAACCGTGTATTACAATGCCGTTATGTGATGACTTTCAAAGAGAAAAGCAAGAGCACTCGGAATTAAGTATTATTTTATACTTTTAAAATGTTTTCCGGATTTCATATAATATAAACACCAAATCCCAGCATGCATTGCGGCTAAAAACATCCAATCAACGAGCTTAAACCATAGCTGAGGATCTTGGGTAATCGCTCGAAATGCCTACATCTGTTTCCGGTTATTTTTATTTTTAAATTCAGTTCCTGACGGACGCCAAAAAAGCCCGAGATTATGGAATTAAACCAATAAATAAAAGCAAGGATAATTGTGTGTTATTGGTGAGTAAATAACAGTGTGTTATTTTGAAAAGAATAACAAATTAGAAGGAAAAGAAGATTTAAAAAATACAGATTTCAGTATCCTGAGGCTCTGAGCCCCATTTATTTTCCTCACAGACGGCAACAAAAGTCCGAAATTATATGATTTAAAATAAAAGCAATAATTGTGGCTTGATATTGAGTAAGAACATGTTTTTATGAACCACACAGCTTCCGGTCTTCCTCGACCCGACCAGAGAAAAAGAAGTGCTGCAGGCACGAAACACATTACCAGTAGAAATACATTGCTTTTAAAATCGTTCTGTGCAACACGAAAAAAAGGGGGAAATCGTGTTGGTGAACACGAATCAATAGATTAAAAATCGTGTTGGTGAACACGAAATGCCGTGAGACTGGGTTGGTTTTAAATAAGCCTGGCGCCGGTATTAAAAAAACAAGAGAAATACGGCCAATGCAGCATAAGCAGTGTGCCGCTCTTCATAACTTGCAATGGTAGCGAAAAGGTGGGCTATGTCCGGATAATGTTGCGTGATGTTTATATTCACTTTGTAATCTCAGCGCTTCTGTAACAACTTTCTTCTGCTGTACTCACTATTAGCCGTTATTGCTCAGGTTAATCTCATTTTAGCCTCTGGTGTAAACCCCTTATGTATGTGGTTCTCAGTTTCTGCCCAGCTGATTGTTTGCTCCAAATGGGAGGCAGTTTTCGGGGCCAAGAACTGGCGCCGCTGCAGCGGGGGGGAAAAGACAGGTTAGCAATTGGGAACAGGCTTAAAACCAGCACTGGAACTACTTTGGTAAAAAAAGGTGTAAGAGAGAACTGGCTCCACCATAACATCAAGATACAGCTACTGCACTCTATTGGTGGACCGACAGAATGCAAGGGGGAGGGGGGGTGTTCATATAGATTATGCTTGGAGCTTAAAATGTAGGCTAAAGCCCCTTTCACACAAATGTTGTTTGGCTCAGTGTAAAACAGAAAAAGGCCCTGGTCCATTTTCACAGGAACATTCCTGGCAGCTAGACAGCCAGCCCCTGCTGCCTCTGTGGACGTCAGATCAGTCCAAATGTTTGGAAATGCATGTGTGTATAATAGGAAGATGAATCCACGAGGATATCCATCCAGGACCGATGATCCAGGACCACAGCCACGACTCGCGATCCAGCGCTCGCGATCCAGGACACAGGACCGCAGGATCATCCATGACTCCGGATCCGAGCGTATATAGACACCAAAAAGAAAGACATTTGGGGAAGCTGGGTTAATCGGAACATGAGTGTACACGGGTATAGACAGAGAGAAGGAAGAAGTAAGATGTCCCCCGACAGACTAAGCCTATATCAGCAAAACTAGGGGCTGAATCTAATCAGCCCTAACTATAAGCTTTATCAAAAAGAAAGGTCTTAAGCGCACTCTTAAAAACGGATAGGGTGTCTGCCGCCCGAACACAAACTGGAAGCTGATTCCACAAATGTGGAGCTTGATAAGAAAAGGCTCTGGCTCCCATTGTACTTTTAGAGACTCTAGGAACAACCAACAACCCTGCATTCTTGGAACGCAATGCCCTAGTAGGACAGCAGGGTATAATGAGTTCTTTAAGGTAAGATGGCGCCTGCCCATTAAGGGCTTTGTAGGCGAGAAGAACAATTTTAAATTCTATCCTGTGTTCGATAGGGAGCCAGTGTAAGGCAGCCAGAACAGGAGTAATGTGGTCCCTTTTCCTAACTCTGGTTAGTACACGAGCCGCAGCATTTTGAATCAGCTGAAGCGACTTGACTGACTTCTTGGTACTCCCTGATAATAAAGAGTTACAATAATCCAGCCTAGAAGTAACAAATGCATGGACTAGTTTCTCTGCATCGTTTTGAGGCAAGATATGCCTGATCTTTGCAATGTTACGTAGATGGAAGTAGGCGGTCCTTGAAATTGATTTTATGTGGGCGTTAAAGGATAAGTCCTGATCAAATATAACACCAAGATTCCTTACAGTCTCACTGGAGGCCAAATTAATGCCATAGTTAGTATGTCTTTAGATAATTTGTTTCGTAGATTCTTCGGGCCAAGTACAATAAGTTCAGTTTTGGTCGTGTTTAACATCAAAACGTTTTTAAGTCCTTGAGGCAGTCTTGAATTTTATTTAGATTATTAATTTCATCTCCTTCTCAGCTGCTGAAACACTCATCCATGCCTGCATCTCATCTAGAATCGATGACAGCAACAGCATTTGATATGGTACACCATCCAAACACCTCAATCAAATCCATTACATTCACAAGTCTGCTGCTCATCTCCTCACCCACACCCCCTCCTGTGACCACATCACCCCTGTCCTCCAGAACCTCTTTTTACAGCCCGGCTCATAGAATGCACAAATATGGGAGACAAGACAAGTTTAAGTGTACCAAAAGACATATTTATGTACAATAAAACAAAGCCTACAACTTAACAATCCTAAACAATGCTACCTCACCGACCTGCTCCATCACCACACTCCTTCCTGCAACCTCAATTCTCAACCTCAGATCATGCACTGATTCTGGGGGACACTGGGGGTTCTTCGACTTTTACTTAACCTCCTAGGGCCTGGCGTACACATGCGTGGACCAGTGGCGTAGCCACCATAGGGCCAGGGCCCACCCAGTTTACTCATTGGCCCACCCTGAGAAAGCTTCGGTGTCATTTCATTTTCATTTTTTTTTTTTTATTATTTAATTATTATTATAAAAAAATGTATTCACCCATTGAGAATATCCAATAATTCAAAGTGAAATTCAAGTGAACAAATATCGTGTTTAATTAATGTTCTATGTGTTTTGTAATCTGAACCGAACTCATTTACGGTAAAAACTGATTGTTGGTTCCGCCATAATAAATGATGGCTCAAAGTTCACTAATGACCTTTGTTTTTTTTTAAAAAGCCAGACTCCAAGAAGAGCCCCCACTGCCCTCATCTAGCATCATTTTCTGATAACGATGAAATAGCCCCGCCTCCCTCTCCCCACGTCTCCCTCTCCCACGTCTCCCTCTCCCCCTCTCCCCACCTCTCCTGCTGCTGGGCTGTCAGAAGAAAAGAAATGTTAACGGAAACTCTGCCGCACGGTTCCCTCGTCCCTTGGAAGAGGCGGAGAGGTGGGTGTTTTTCATCTGCTGGTGGACAGTCCGGAGAGATATACACAGGGTTGGGTTGTAACGGAATACATGTAACAGCGTTAGTAATCAGAGTACAAAAATAAAGTGTGTTCAGCTCGCGTTACATTTGAAAAACGAGTAATCTGAGTACAGTTACTTTCGTAAACCTGAAGTGAATACATTTTGGAATACTTATTGGAATTATTGGTGGAAAAGTTTCCTCACAAAATGTAATATTCATTACCGGCAGAACTGTGTGCACACTGCACAGCGCTGCAGCATGTATGTGAGCGAGAGAGAGATGCAGCGTGTCTGTGAGGCCCCGCCCCCGCACGCAGATGAGAGAGAGAGATATCTTTTAAAATATATCGAAAGTTAGAAATGGAGATGGTTAGATAAAATGTGCAAGATAACGTTTATGTAGCATTTCTTTATTGTCGAAATTATGACATTTATAACGGGATCAAATCAAAGTGAATGGCCTGCTGCTGCTGAAGGCATGGGGCAAGTGACTGGAAAAAGTTTTAAAAGTGATTACATCGTTTCAGATAATAATAATAAATAATAATAATAATAATAATAATGATGATTCATTCTATTTAGGGGCGCCTTTCAAAGCACCCAAGGACACCTTAGAATTCATAACATATTCTAAGGAAAGGTTTTAAGACAGTACAAAGAATGCAGTCCGGGTGATGTTTTGTATGTGTGGTGCAGATGAGAGAGCTGTCCAGAATGACACCAATATGTTGTGTTTGTGCTCTTGATGAGCCATGAAAACAGTCAAATACGTGTCTCCTGTTCACCAAAACATACCCATCTGTTATGGAAAAAGAAAGTATTCCAAAAGTATTCTAAAAGTAATCTGCCACCGGTACCGACGGGGATTGTTGTTCTGATGCGCAGAAGAAAAATCTGGCCCACACTATTTTTTACAGGCCCACCCTAAAGTACATTTCTGCCTACGCTACTGGCGTGGACATCACATTTTTGGTCATATGACTACAGTCGTTAATTCTGCCTCATGGCCACGTATGTGGGCACTTTTCATGTTTTTATTTCCAGAGCGTTTTTCTGTGCAAAGAGCATTGGAGCTACTTGGGTTAATTGATGGAGACAACTCAGATTTGGAAGACTTGTCTGACAACGATGATCCCATCCTGGATGCCAATTATTAACCCCCACCACGGGAGCAAAGCAGCAGTGAGGATGAGGATGACAGTAGTGATGATGAGGACTCCATTCCTGTGGTGCAAATAATGGTTAGCCAAGACCCAGTGGATATTTGTTTATTTTAGGCAGGGCCTCAGGGCTAGGTGAAGGATAGGAAGCAAAATGTTTATTTACAACACTTGGTGACAGGTTCAGGGACAGGGACAGATACAGGTTCATCCCGCACTCCCAGACGGCGCCGTCAAACTCAGCAGATCGAGGCTGATCGCTCCGATGATGACTCGGAAGAGCCAACACCAGGACCAAGCACTCAGGGACAGCCCAATAAAGGTAATTGTTATTATTTTAGCATGCCTTGTGGGTACATTTAAAAAAAAAAAAATCTGGATCGGATTCTGCAATCAGAATCGACCTGAATGCGCATCTATTGATGAGCAGATGATTCCTTTCACAGGAGCCTGTCCATACAGACAATATCTGCCAATGAAGCCAAACCCAGTTGGCATCAAGAACTTCGTTTGTGCTACAGCAGATGGCATTGTGCTGGACTTTGATCTGTATCAAGGTAAAGGTGCACTGCTTGAGCAGGTCGAAGAAGAAGAGGTGGGCCTGGGGTTGGGAGGCTTAGTCTTGGCTCGTCTGTGTCAAACTCTGCATCGTGGCACGAAAGTGTATTGTGACCGGTTCTTCACAAGCATCCGATGTGTGGAACAAATGATGAAGAAGGAGATGTACATTACTGGTACAATAATGAAGAACCGACTCGCTGGCGCGAAGGAGAAGCTACCCTCTGACAAAACCATGAAAAACACAGGACCTCATCAGAACTTTCCACTGAAGACGGAAAGTTGTGTCTAGTGAAATGGTACGACAACAAACCAATATTGATGATGTCTGTTGTTCATGGCACAGAGCCTGAAGACACCTGCCAGCGCTGGGACAAGAAATTGAAACAATATGTGACTGTCTCGCGACCAAGCATTGTCCGTGAGTACAACCTCAAGATGGGTGGAGTTGATTTGATCGATAGATTGATTAGCTACGATCGCATTAGCGCCCGTACTAAGAAGTGGACGATGCGGATGCTAATGCACTTCACGGATCTGGCTTTAGCCAACAGCTGGCTACTCTACCGCAAAGACCTCGCAATATGTGCTGCACCAAAGAAGAGCATCATGCAGTTCCTTGAGTTCCGTACGGAAATGGCTACGACCCTCTTGGCCCAGCATCACGGTCAAGGAAGCGATGCAGACCTCTCTGAACAGTCAGAGGAAGAAGATGACTCAAATCAAGGGAAGAAACGTCCTGTGACGGCAGTGCCCCATGTCTCGGTCCGCAGGAGGGCGAATGCCCATCTCCCAGAGATGATCAGCCTGAAGAACGCGGCGCGCTGCAGGGTAGCAGGCTGCACTGGAAGAACCCGAGTGCGTTGTGTGACCTGCAAAGTGTTCTTGTGCTTGCAAGGCGATCGCAACTGTTACACAGCCTTTCACACATAGGTGTGTGCATGTTCCTAAAGAAAAGGGCATTCCTTTTTTTTTTTACTTGACCAATGCAACATTTCACATAAGCCATACTGTAACTGTGACTGTTTTGTTTTTTCACAACGATGTTCAAAACACATACAATAGTAGCCTATGTGGTATTATTAGATGCAACAGTGACAATGCAAAATGCTTTGAATGTTATATATTTTCTTACAGGCATATGATGTCTTCCTGCAACTGTTTGTAACGTTTTAAATGAGCCGTACTGGAGGTGTGACAGTCCAAAAGGAGCAAAAATGCAGTGTTTTCATGTTGTTTTTACTCAGATGTTCAAAACATGTTGCAAAACATGCAAAATGATGTGTGTATACGTTATTAATACATGCAAAAGCAGCCAGGAAAAACTGCTGTGTTCAAGGTGGAAATAAAAGAGTGTTTCACTCTATTACAAAAAGGTGACTTTAATGACTTTTTTGGAAATTCAGAACGAGTGTCCACATATGTGGACATCATTTTTCTCTAAAAGTACATCATGTTAAAAGATGATACTTAGTTTTTATACTTATCAGGTTCCAATAAGCCCAAATAGCAAAGAGAAATAAAAAATGCATATAAAAAAACAGCTTGGGTCTTAGGAGGGTCAAGATCTGAGGACTTTTTCCACCTCTGATTGTGGCCATGTATTTTTTTTATTTACATGAACTCTGAACATACCATTAATTCAGAGGTTTTTTCCCAATACTAAATATATTAAAATACTGTTTAAAAGAAGAATTTCAAACCTGCAGTGATGTTACCTTTGTTCTTACTGTAGTTAATAGCTCAACAATAAGGCAGATCCTCTGAAGTCTGGTGCCGTTTGGACGATTTTCCTTTGAGTTGGGACCATATCGTGTTTTATGGCGGGGGATGCGTTTCTGTGGAAATGGCATATGATGAAACCTCACATTTGGCATAGAGCTGTTGAGGCATGGACCAGTGATATACAACTCAAGTTTGGTGGACCATCGGACCGTGTCCATTGGAGTTACAGCGGCATCGTGTTTTATGGCGAGGGATGTGTTGCCATGGTAACGCCACATTATGTAAACTCAAATTTGACGTTGTTGACGAGTTGTTCAGGGCAGCAGTGTTAATGATAGTCTGATGTTTGGCGGCGTTCTGAGCATGTCAGTTGGAGTTATGACATCATCGTGTTCCATGGCGATGGCTCGCCTAGCATCGAGCGAACGTGAAATAGCTTCTTAGCTTACTTTAGCTATCTACTTCACAAGCAAGCTGTGTTCACTCTCTAGTTAGAAAGCTTTGTTTGCTATTTATCTTAATAAGCTAGAGCAGATTTGAGCTATCTAGTTAGCTATAACCAAATTGCTGGTCTCAGTTTAAATTAAAATTGCTATGTTGGTTAAACATGTAGTGCGTACCTGTGTCTACCGTTATGGCAGTGTGTAGTGATGTTACGTATTGCGCCGAGGCTTCGGAGCGTGTGTCGAGTAATCCCCGAAGCTTTTTGTGAAGCATGTATCGAGGCTTGCATCGTTTTGGGCCAGTGACGTCATCGATGACAAACGAAGCCTCGCTGCCTGTCGATACGATACCACGTGACTGCTTCACGAAGCGATTCAGATCGGTTGAACCGGTGAACCACAACGCTCATAATACCCATGGATGTATAATAAGAACCATATTACCCCTCCTGTACCCGGGCCCGGTGACACGATGGAATCAAGAGAGCTCAGACCCTCACTTATAGAGGTCGGAACATGTCATAAGTATAAATAGATACAAGCATAAATAAATGTAGAAATAAAAACATCAAGAAATACAGGAATACATTATGTTGCAGTGTTTTCAGGGAGCTTCAGTGTGTGTGCTGCGGCTCAGCTGGAAAGCAGTTGACTCATGACCGCAGGGTCCCTGGTTCAACGACTGAACAATACGTATTTTTTGTTGTTTATAAAAGCTACAGCTAAATGAGATAATGTAGTTAACAAATGTATTCTTTGATATGGTTTAGCCTTTCTCAGGCAACAACATGGTTACGTTTATGAATATTATTAAGGAATACAAATCCCTCTTTGCAATGTTTAACAGCCTCCCGGCCCGTCCACACAGCGGCGTGCGTTGAAGCTTCCAACGCTTCTGCCCATTCACTTTGAATGGGGTGATGTCACTTTTAGCCGAACTGCATTTTGGGAAGCGACGTGGAGCGTTGCTGGCGTTGCTTGCTTAAAAAGTTGAGCAATGTTCAACTTTTGACGCCTCGACGGAGGCGTGAGCCAATCGAATCATATGCCAGTACAGGCTCTAGCCAATCAAACCGCGTGCTTGTGTGTCTGGGGCGGGTGATTCATGTGATTGGTTGTTGGTCGAGTGTCAGACACGCCCGCCGGCAAGCGTCAGCGCACGCCGCTGTGTGGACGGGCCGTGAATCACCCGCCCCAGACACACAAGCAGCGGTTTGATTGGCTAGAGCTTGTACTGGCATATGATTCGATTGGCTCACGCCTCCGTCGAGGCGTCAAAAGTTGAACATTGCTCAACTTTTGCAGCGAGCCATGCCAGCTACACTCCACGTCGCTTCCCACGATGCATTTCGGCTAAAAGTGACGTCACCCCATTCAAAGTGAATGGAGAAGCGTCAATGCACGCCGCTGTGTGGACGGGCCGTTAGGCTTTTCAATCACAATCATTAAACTGGAATAAATACAATATTGTTAACATGAAAATATGATTTTATGTTCGTTGTTTAGAGTTATTCTAAGGCTTTACTCAATGGGAACTCGGTATGAGATAGAGCACACTGTTGAGATGTCCAATCTGCCTGTTTTACACACTTTGACCAGCAGGGAGTTTGTGTTCAAATGAAGCCCATGATGAAGCCTCATGAGATGAACCCTTTTGCGAACCAATTGGCTGGAAAGCTTCAAAGCTTCATAAGGCTTCATCTCGCCATCACTAGCAGTGTGTGATGGCCACAGCCACACAGGGTAAACCAACTACACTGCATCCTCATCTTCAGTAGTTTTGCTTTAGTGCAGCTACAATAAAACATGCCAATTAACACCACACATTTGCTCTAAATGTTACCATGTCCATTGGGGGAGTTACTTCCTGGTTCAGCAAAGGGTGTGGCTGAGGACTCATAAATACTGCAAGAGCCAATTGGGACAGATTGGGACAAACCACCTGCTTCCATGTCAAAGGGGGGATTTGGGTTTTGTCAGTGTCCTGTGTATGATGTGACTATTACTTATCCCTTGGGTTCAACTTGGTTTGGCCAAGCCACTATATAGGTTCCTTGGTTTTTCATTGTAGCAGGTCCGTTTGTTGAGTTAACACCTGTTATGTTTCTTTGAGGTATTTTCTGTTGACCTCTTTTATAGGCCTTGCTATTATATGATGGTTTGTGGATTTTTGGGTAAATAAAAACCCTAGTTTATTTAAACCACTCCTGTGTCCTGTTGTCTTACTGCTTGGTCCCTGACAATTGGTGGGATCATTCAGTGGAGGACACGGGTGTTTTTTTTCACTTTCTGTTCTTTAAAAAAAAAAGAGCTACTCTCCAATCCTTTCGAAAGGAGAAGTTTGGGAGATAAATTTATACTTAAAGACCTTGGACCGGACCAACCCGATTTGTATATATCACAGCAAGCTCGTGAAAAAGACAAATAGTATCAAAGAGGCTTCTCACGTAGCTGGTACACCAGAAAGGCATGGCTAGCTGGATGCAAACAGGTAAATGCTATCTTTTGTTTCCCATGCTTGCTCTTCAAACAGCCGGGGACAGATACGATCTGTTCAGAAACTAGACAACAGTTAAACAAGTACAAACCACAGACTGCCTGTGTCATGGAGAATACAGTCACTGGTTTATTTATGTCTGTAGGCCGTTGTTGTGAGTGTGGACGGTCGGAGCATATATAACGTTAGCTTAGCCAAGCTCCATTCAGAAAACAAGCATTCTAAAAGGTTGTTCGCCTGCCGTCTGTCTGCAGACTTGTCAAAGCATTAATTCATGGTTTTAACTAACCGGTATCAGTATGTTGTTACGTCCGCATCATCTAGAAACGTGTATTACAATTTAATCACGGTAAAATATGTTGTTGTAGTTGTAGCTCCCGAGCCAGCGTGTCTTGTTTGAATGATGCGAGTAAACACAGCTGGCAGCCGCGGTGAAACTCGAGCGACTAGAGCGATGCGATAGGAGCGTTTAGAGCAAAGCGAATATTCGCATCGCATCCGGTGTTCCGGATTAACTTGTTTCCCGATCAACTCGTTTCCGTGGGGTGCGTGGCTTTCGACTGAAATACACATTTCGATCGCTTTCTTCTGTCGTTTACATACATCTTTTGGTATATTTGGCTTCTTAGGAACACGTTGATGCACATCCAGTACCAGTGTGTGAGGTTGTGATTACGATGGCGATATCCGGACGCGAACAGCGAGGACTACAACAAGACAAACGAGTTGCTCGAATAAATCATTTAAACCAGCTATTGTTTCCAGACTTATTACGGAATATGGTTGTTAATGTCCAAGTCCATCTGTGTATACCTTCAGACAGCCTCCAAGTGAAGCACACGGTGTTTACTCACAGTTTGAAAGCAGCGTGGAGAAGTCTTTACCTGTGTTAAACTGTGATCCTCCCAGGGAACTGGGACCCGCCCACGTTAAAATGTGACCCGCCCAGGTTAAATTGTGTTACGATTTCTGTGGCTATCTACCAGCGATCATGTTTAATATGAAAGACGACCCACACATGTATCCCTTATCAAAACGGTATTGTGCAGCACTCATCCAGATAAGACCTCGTTTTGCAAAGATAGCAGCAGAAATGTCATTGGGGATATTTAGACTTTAAAATGCTGCTTGGTCATGAATGTTGGTGTCGGCAAACAATATTACGAATCCTCTATTCAAACATAATATTCAATGTGCATCGACATGAAAATAACAAAAAGTTCATGCTGGACTCAAATCCGACAGAAGAAAGCGATCGAAATGTGTATTTCAGTCGAAAGCCACGCACCCCACGGAAACGAGTTGATTGGGAAACAAGTTGATCGGGAAACAAGTTAATCCGGAACACCGGTCTGAACGCAGCATTAAAGCGAGCTCCGCGCTGCACTGGAAAGGCGCCATTACATCACCAGAAGTCCTAATTTAAGGGGTCATTTCTCCCAAAAAAAATTGTTTTACTCACTCTATCAACAGCCCCACCAAAAATATTTTCCACCAGCCACCACTGACAATATGCCTGCGCTGCACCTCCAAGGTACATTATTGCGCTCTGTGTGTGTGTGTGTGTGTGTGTGTGTGTGTGTGTGTGTGTGTGTGTGTGTGTGTGTGTGTGTGTGTGTGTGTGTGTGTGTGTGTGTGTGTGTGTGTGTGTGTGTGTGTGTGTGTGTGTGTGTGTGTGTGTGTGTGTGTGTGTGTGTGTGTGTGTGTGTGTGTGTGTGTGTGTGTGTGTGTGTGTGAGACCCCCGTAGAGCTCAGTGTATAACTCGAACCCTGGTTATATTGTTTGTACACATGGTACTTTACTTTATCTGTTTGTTTAAGGTGTCCAGGGGCCTCATTTATAAAGGGATATACGCTCAAAAAATGGCGTACGCCAGTTTCTACGCAATGTTTCCGATTTATAAAATACTAACTTTACGGGAAGACGTGCGGTCCTCCACGCAAACCCTAACCCATGCGTACGCACTAAGCACAAAAACGGGAGAGACGAGAAACTGCGACACCGTTGGCAGAAGGAGGAATGGAGAGAAATATGTGGAAATAATACCATAAATAAAATGTTACCTCTCATTCATCATATATGAAGAATTCATTTTCAAACATTGATTAAAGCCAATCTTAAAATGATTTAACAAACGCCTGCTTGAGACTCCTCAGTGCACACAAAAACATAACTTGGAGAAATAAATAAATACGGATATGTTATTTAAAACCACCTCGAATATGTTGTGTTAATGTTATGAAATGTTTTCTCAAATGATGCGGTAAGCAGGAGGACAGAATTACGTCTGAACTGATGCCCAGTGGCGGCGCCAGAGATTTTCTCTAGGGGGTGCTGTGGGGTAGCTTGACGTTTCATAGAGGGTGCTCAAACATTAAGGGTTTCCCATTAATGCACCAGCGCTACAGTTGAATTTTCTACTACTACACACACACACACACACACACACACACACACACACACACACACACACACACACACACACACACACACACACACACACACACACACACACACACACACACACACACACACACACACACACACACACACACACACACACACACAGTGTACCCGCGACTGTTACAATGAAGGCTTGGTAATCAGCTCACGGCATATAGGTGTAAGCAGGGGTAAAGTGCTATTTTTACAAGTGGGGAGTGGACCTCATCTCCTCTAGTGGGGTCTAGAAAAGATTTTTTTTTTTAAATATTGAAGTTAAAAGCATCAATCTGGTGCACTTTGAGAGCCAAAATGAAGAGATCTATGGATATACAGTATCTCTCAACATACATATGATACAGAACTGTCAACAGATTTTCTATTTCTTTATAGATATTTTACAAATCACTCCCCTTTTAAAACAAACCGTTTGAGACCCACTGAGATAACTAGACTAAAGTTAACTATCTAAACACAGAGTCCTTTACTTCACCTGAGCTGAGGTTATCTGAGACTCTCAGTCTGACAGGAGAGAGTTCTCCCTCCACCTTGTTGTTGAAAAAGCTCCTTATATCCGTTAGCTTGGCTAGCTAGCACCAGATGCTAACCACAACGATCTCCGGTAGATACCCACCGGTGCGCGAGCTCTCTCTCTCGCTCGCTTGTGCACGCACACAAAATGGCTCGTGCCACACACACACACACACAGAGCAGAGCTTGAATGAAACAGACTCAGAAGTAAGCTACTTGTACTCACGAGGCCTATTATGTGCAGAATCCCTCTCGCTTTCAGGTGGTTTTGATTGAGTGTCTACACGTGGACGTTTAAGGACTAAAAAACGATCCATTTGTCACTTTGCTGTTAGCAAATCATTTGGGGCTCCAGCTAACAGGAAGTCACTCAAGTGTCACAAAGTCGCCGTGTTGCATTTCTATAGGTTGTAGATACGAGCATGGTTTTATATACTATCATGTTTAATCGTGTTTTATGCCGTTTGCCAAGACTTGATAAGTCGCTCGTAAAACACAGGAGGTATGGAAGCTAAGAACACCTGTTGCGTGAGACATTATATTCAGCAGAAGTCTCCACGTTTGCAGTCAACCAAAGTAGCTTGTAAGTATGCTAACGGACAGAAGAAACACACGACCACATCGCTCAGAGTTTGGCCTGGAGTACTGCCGTTTATTGTAACTGCGCATGCTCATTAGCGTCACCACGTTTCAGGCACATTCTGATGATGTCATACACATGAACTCAAACATGACTTTGTTATTAGACAAATATGCTCAACACTCCCACTCAAAGACATGTTGATAACTCTCTACAGTGGTACACAGAATCCAAATAAACAAAACAAAAACTTCTCTAGCAGTGTTCAATTTGTATACCTGCAATTTACATTACTCTCCAAACAAATACCCTTTGAACTTGTCAAATTGTGCCTTTGTCAACGGCTTGGTTAGGACATCAGCTACCATATCTGCAGTAGGACAATATGTAATAGATATCTTCCCCTCAGCATGTGCAGATCGTACAAAATGGTATTTGATGTCTACATGCTTGCTTCTCTGTCTGGATACAGGGTTTTTGGATAGAGCTATTGCTCCCTGGTTGTCCTCATATATCTTCACTGGTACATGTGGGCTATTACGGTCTACCCCTTTTAATAGCTGTACAAGGTACATGCTCTCTTGAGTAGTAGCCGCTAATGCCATGTACTCGGCCTCACAGGTCGATAGCGCCACTGTTGGCTGCTTCCTGCTTTTCCAGGATATAACTGGACCATTTTCAGTTAAGCTGAAACAATATCCAGTTGTGCTTCTCCTATCATTTTGATCGGCTGCCCAATCAGCATCACTGTATCCCTCAAGCTTTAGGCTTTCCTCACTTCTCTTGTAATGTAGCTCTTGGTCTATAGTACCCTTTAGATACCTCAACAGCTGTTTTGCTGCAGCCCAATGTTGTTGTTTTGGTTCTGCTAGGTGTTGTGATAGTTTACTCACAATCCAGCTCAGATCAGGTCTAGTACATGTCATAATGTATATTAAGCTACCTACTATCTCTCTGTATCCTGTTGAATCGATAACTTCACCCTCAGTGTCAAAATGTAACTTTTGCTCGCATGGAGTTGACCTTGGTTTGCACTCTGACATGCCAAACCTCTCTAGCATCTTTTCTATGTGTCTCTTTTGGCTCATTTTGATCTCCCCCTCACTCTGTGTAAAGTCGATACCTAGGAAGTGTTTAAGTTCACCCAAATCTTTCATTTTAAACTTCCTCTTCAACATCTCTTTGACATCACTGAGTGAGCCGTTGTTATTGGCCGCTATAAGTAGGTCATCTACCCATATCAACAGAATAACTCTTTCTTTCTCAGACTCTTTTCGGTAGACACAATGATCAGCATCATTTTGCACAAACCCATTCTCTGTAAGATGATCTGCAGTAACTTGTTCCAGTTTCGCCCGGATTGCTTTAAACCATACAATGACTTGTTAAGTTTGCACACTAAGTGTTCCCCTGTTTTGGATTCTGCCTCAAAACCTTCGGGCTGTTCCATATATAACTCGCAGTCTATTGGTGCATGGAGATAAGCTGTCTTCACATCCATTTGGTGTAGGATAAGATCCTCCTGTATAGCCACCTGCATTAATGTACGTACAGAAGTCATATTTGCTGTCGGTGAAAAAGTTTCCTTGTAATCAATTCCCTCTACTTGACTATAGCCTTTAGCTACATATCTGGCTTTAAAAATCTCAGATCCATCTGGGCTTTCCTTTACTGCATATACCCAACGACCTCCCACTGCTTGCTTTCCCTTTGGCAGTGTGGTCAGACTGAAGGTCTCATTCTCTGTTAAAGAGTTTATCTCCTCTTTCATTGCATCAGCCCACATTTTTGATTTCCTAGAGCCTACAGCCTAGCATGTATGTTTTGGGTACGTCACAAGCAACCCTGTAGAAATAATCTACATTTTCACCTTCATCTTTACAATCAGCCTTACACTGATACTCCATTAAATATTCTGGAGCGTTTCTTTGTCTAGTGGGATAGCGTCGTGCACTCTCTCCCTGTTCTCTTTGAGTACCATCTGTCTGGATCTGACTAGCCTCGATATTCTCCTCACTATAGGACTGTACACCCACATCAGGCTCTCTCTGATTCTGGTTCACCATTTTTGTCCCTGCTGGTGTTGTGGGAATAGTTTCTCCATAAGGGTCAAAATCCATATTATGATTTGTCTGAGTCTGACTATCTGCACTACTCTTTGTGATACATTTTACCAGCCTATGTTTCAGGACTTTCCCTGTCTCAGGATAAAATACTTGGAATGCTGGGCTATATTTGTCGTATCCTACAAAAATACCCTTTGCACATCTAGAATCTAGCTTTTTCTTATCCTGTTTATACACGTAGCATTCTGAGCCAAATATTTTCATGTTGGACAAGTTGGGTGTTTTGCCAGTAAAAACACGGTATGGTGTCTGCTCTAGACGCTTACAGTAACACCTGTTACGTATCTGTGCTGCTGTCTGTACAGCATATGTCCATAACTGCTTTGGGAGTTTGCTCTCCAATAGCATGCATCGTGACATCTCAAATAAGGTCCTCCAACCTCTCTCAGCAGTACCGTTCTGGTGAGGTGAGTATGGGGCACTTGTCTCGTGCCTTATCCCTTTCGTCCTAAGTAAAGTTTGAAACTCATGCCCAGTGAATTCAGTACCGTTGTCAGATCTTATGCACTTAATGTGTCCATATGGAGCAGTATCCGCTAGGAATTTTTCAGTAGCTTTTGCTGTATCACTCTTTGCTTTGATAAAGTAGGGAAAAATCATCCCACTATAATCATCAGTAAATGCTATTGCATATCTGTACCCGTCTTTATCTGCTGGTTCTATTGGACCGCATAGGTCTGTATGTACTAGCTCTAGTACTGTCTTAGCTTTTGCATCTGCCTGCCTGTTTCTGCTTTGAGTACATTTTCCCTGCGTACATGTTTCACAGTTATGGTTAGAAATGTCATGTTTCCCTTTGATCGACATACCTTTAACCACTTTCTCAAGTTTAGACACATCCTCAAAATTACAATGACCAAGTATTCTATGCCATGTCTGGATGTCATGACAACCATTACAAACATCATCAGTATTTTCATCCTCTACTGTGCTAAGGTAATATAGCCTACCATACACATCCATTTTAAACTTAGTACCATTTTGATGAATCAGCCAATCATCACCGTCTTTGAAGCGGACCTCAGCTCCGCTGGCTGTCGCTGCTTTCACAGAGAAAATGTCTTGTGGAAAAGATGGGATGTAAAGCGCTCGTTTGAGCCTCGTTTTCACTTGCCGTCCCTCGCTGTCGAGCAGAACAACTTCGGCTTCTCCTCTCATCTTCGCCATCCCGGTCGTTTTCGTTCCATCTGCCAGCTCTATCACATGTTCCTCGGGTCTAAAACTCTTATCGATTGTCTTAAACTTTGCCGGGTCATTAATCATGTGTGTTGTGGCACCACAGTCGACCATAAGACCTCTCTTATTTCCTACTTGATTTTGACAGTCACTTATTTTGAAGAAGAATGATGCACCGGTATCATCCTCCGTGTCTCCGTCTGCCTTCTTCACCTGATCACGGCCCAGCCCTCTGCCTCGGCCCCTTCCTCGGTGTGGCGTGTCCCACCGTCGCTCCTCTCGCCTCGCTTGGATCTCGTTAGGGCATGTCCTAGCCATATGCCCCATTTTCCCGCATGTGTAGCATTCAGTGTCGGCTAAGTCCATCTTCTTCCCTCTTCCACGTCCTCGTGTCCTCGCCCCGCTAGTCCTCATAACGCCGTCCTCGTCCGTTTTCATGTCACTCGTCCTATATTTGTCAGTGCTCTCATAGCTCCGCAGTTTAGCTTTGAACTCACCGAACGTTAGACGGTCGTTGGTTTGAGTGACGTGCACGACAAACGGGTTGAATGAGTCCGGTAACCCCTTCACTACCATGGCAATCTGCAACCCGTCACTGATATTTTCTTCGGCCCTTCTCAAAGACGTGAATATAGTCTCCGCTCGAATAATATAATCAGTAACAGTCTCGTTGCTTGCTTTGTGGAGAGAAGAGAGTTCACAGTACAGGCTCACGACTCGTGGTTTGTCCTTTCCCGCGTAGTGCTCTCGGAGTATTGCCAACGCTTTTCTTCCATCTCGTTTCGCGTCTCTCATTATGAGTGATAAACTCTTATTATCTAGACACTGCACTAATTCAGCATATGCCTCTGCATTCTTTGTTGCGTCTTCTTCAAGTGCTTGTTCGTCGTTGTAGTCTATCGCTGGCTCTTCCAGGATAACTTCACTGAGGCTGCGCAGTTCCATGTGCGCCAAAAACCTCGTCTCCCATAACTCAAAGTTTTTCTCGTCACCGTCGAATAACAACTTAAACCACCTTTGGCCTCCTTGACTGGGCCCATAACCTGTTGCGTGAGACATTATATTCAGCAGAAGTCTCCACGTTTGCAGTCAACCAAAGTAGCTTGTAAGTATGCTAACGGACAGAAGAAACACACGACCACATCGCTCAGAGTTTGGCCTGGAGTACTGCCGTTTATTGTAACTGCGCATGCTCATTAGCGTCACCACGTTTCAGGCACATTCTGATGATGTCATACACATGAACTCAAACATGACTTTGTTATTAGACAAATATGCTCAACAACACCATATGTGGTAAATTGTACAGCTAATATAACACAACACATGAGTTGTATTTCCTCTAACTGGTGGATATAGGGTTGCTGCGGGGGGGGGGGTTGAGACGCACAGGCTGTGTTTGTGTTCCAGCTGATCGACAGCTGGAACACAAACCACCAAATACAAAAACATAATTCAGATCCAGTCGTCATGACTCCACACCGGGGGGATTCCCCGTTCATTTCTTACAGTCTCTCATCAAGGGGGGGGGGGGGGTCTCCTGTCCCCGGTGCAAACACACTGCTTGAGGAAGGCTACGTGTATTTTTTTTGTCATTAACTTTTTTCGGGCCATTTATTTATTTATTTTGGTGACGATCCGACCTCCATGCTGCTACTCTGGTTCAAACTGCATCCACCAAACAATATGATTTATCTCCACCTCCCCAAAAGAACCAGAATCTGACACGGTGTGAGATGTCTGTTTTAGCTGTTCTGTTGTCATTTCCAGCTCTTCTTCATAAAGTCAGTCAGAATGAATGAATGGACGTTTCTTTGACTATTTATAGGCAAATCTGGGCGTTACGTGAAGCCCGCAAAAGCTGCACCGCATTTCGAGTCGGTTGTGATTTATAAAGGGACCGGCGTAGGAAGTGCTGTACGCACTTTCCTCGCCGGTGCGCAATGTTTGGTGAATCGGAAAATGTCGGGAAATTTCTGTACCTATTTTTTGGATTTCTACTACGTAAGCAACCTTCCCACGTAAATACTACGCACGGCGTTATAAATGAGGCCCCTGGTGATGCAGACAGGCTGGACCAGAGAGTGAGAGACAGAACTGGACTCCTCACAGCAGTGAACTTCAGCACAGGTACAAAGACTCTATTTTTCATACTGTACAAAGAATCAAGAAAGATATTGGTTTAAATAAATGAAGTATTGACTTGAATACACTGATATACATTCCAGTAAACAATACTAAATACTAGTACACCTACACATCAGTTAAGTTGAGGGTTTTTTCCATGCAAAAAGTTACATTTAGATATTTAGCAATATGACTTTGTCAGCTTTCTAATTTAATGTATTGAAGGCAAAGATATTTAACACAGTGAGAACTGCTACTATTTATCTCTCAATATTGTCTGTAGAAAACGTGGTAAAAGTTATTCTTTCAGTGAGACAACAGAGCAAGCTTCTACAGTTGCACTACGTTTTGTAACAGTTAAATATTATTTTGATAATAACATATATTTCAATGTTGATGAACTTCATACTGTTCATTCATAATCTGATTGTCTTTGTAGCTCACTGTTGAAATGAAACAAAAACATTACAATTACAAAATAATGATATCTACAGCCCCTAAACACACAAACACACCGCTTTCATAAATAACACACTTGTTCTGCAATAATATGTTTTATGTTTCCTGTCATTTTTGTTAGGAAAGGACATGCCTGAAAGACACGGCATTTTCTCCTTCTCTGAGGGTCAAGAAGAACATCCAAGAGGAACATTAAAAGCTGATGCTATGAGATTTTAAGACCAGTACAGGACATTCACTAAGAAACTACTTTTATTGTGAAAACACAGTCAGCTGATCGAATGCAGCTATTTCCACATCTACACTCCATCTGCTGATTATTTCTATTTGCCTCACTTTATGAGCTTCACATCACTTGTGCCTTGTACCGCAGAGTTTGCAACGTCACAAATAAATGGGGCCAATCTTCAGTCAGATGTGAATGTGTAATCTAACATTTCAGTAAGAATAATGGACAAAAGGAATGCAAATACAAATACAATTTATTGAAATGTGAACCAAAAGTTAATCAAACATGTTTTAAATAAAAAGCACATATGGACAGAAGGTGTAAACCTATTAAATGTATAAGTAAACACATTTAGTCAAATCAAGTGACAGACTAGGCCTGTGCAGTTGGTATCAGCTATGCCCAGCATGGGCTCCTCCATCAGGCCTGGTCCTCCTCACTGAGGAAAGACCCTCACGGCCCGTCCACACAGCGGCATGCGTTGAAGCTTCCAACGCTTCTGCCCATTCACTTTGAATGGGATGACGTCACTTTTAGCCGAACTGCATTTTGGGAAGCGACGTGGGGCGTTGCTGGCTTCAAATTTGAGCAATGTTCAACTTTTGACGCCTCGACGGAGGCGTCAGCCAATGAAATCCCGTTTATGCAAATCTGCCAGTACAAGCGCTAGCCAATCAAACCGCGTGTATGCTGGGAGAGACTACTCAGGTCATTTCCTCATATTCCAAAAAATTGAGGGAAAATTCATTATAGCGGTAGTGAATCACCCGGTGCTGTATGATCAGTCTCTGTTCATCTACCGGGATACAAACCGGAGGAGCGAGGCATGGAGGGAGGGGGCAGAGACAGTGGGTGAAACTGGTAGGTTTTCGCCTGTTTGGGGATTTTATATCCAGTTTATTTCGTTTTAACATTGCTATTGCTTTGTATGTCGGGGGCGGGAGATTCATGTGATTGGTTGTTGGTCGCGTTGCTCGCAAAAAATCCCCAAGCTTCAGACACGCCCACCGCCAAGCGTCAACACACGCCGCTGTGTGGACGGGCCGTCAGTCCTCTCCAAACCAACAGACAGGACGTCCATCACACGGAGGTTTCTCCCTGAAGTCTCTGCTGCTCTCTGGACACCAGGCTGTCTCAATCCGTCCACACTGAATATGAGAGGGGAAAAATGAAAATAATAAATGTTTAATAATAAATATAAAGTTGACTGTTGAGTTGCTCAGTTTTTTTAGATTGTCAATACTATTACTGTATAACTAATATCTCAGGTTAAGAGGCACATTCAAATAAAGATTGGTCTTTAAATACATGTTGTCTTTTGAATTGTTTGTCTAAAGTCAAGGATCTAGAACTGGTACTTAGTTTTAATGATACAGTCTGGTTATTATGCTGTTTGGAGGAGGCCTCACAGGTAAGAGCACTAACTAGCTACCATCACATGTACCTTAGCTTGACTTAAATGTATTAAACGTGTAATTAAGTGATATCAAAATATAAATAACTAATGTCATGCAAACATATTAATATTTGCTTGATTCCAGTGTTGAATTTAGCACAATTGCATACAAACGTTAAGGGATTTTAAGATTCTGAAGTATTATGCTAAAAACTCAATAACTTAGATTATTATTTATAGTTTTGCTGAATAGTTTCATGTCCGCTTACATGTCACTGTCGAGCCGTTAGTGGCCGACTCCACCTACTTACGGAGCGTCCACACTACAGCTTCAAAAAAAGCTTGGAGCTGGGCGTGTCTGAAGCTTGGGGATTTTATTCAAGCAACGCGACCAACAACCAATCACATGAATCTCCCGCCCCCGACATACAAAGCAAAACCCCCCGGGGATTTTATGGGAGCAATATATATATAAACTCCCCAAACAGGCGAAAACCTACCAGTCTCCGCCGTCAGAAGTTGAATGTTCAACTTCTGACGCCGGAGATGCCGAAGACGGACCGCTATGCTACCCACAATTCAGTTCGGCGAAAAAGCGAGGCAACGTGACGTCACCCCATTCAAAGTGAATGGGCAGTGTGAAGCTGACAATTGAGCGGCCCAGACCAAGCAAGGAGGCAGAGGCAGAGAATTCAAATATAACCCGGTGTGGGCATTTATTCATCGCTGTGGTACAGGATACACAGCCTCAACATTGCTGCCCAGGTGAACACAGTCACCAGCCACAAGGATCTCACCCACACTACCAGCCCTCCACAGACAGGGAAAACAGAGCCTAAATACCTACACACTAATCAGCACAACAAGACACAGGTGAGGGGGGGGGAGGAGACAACACAGGGCACCAGGTGAACACAATCAGCAGTAACAGACATGGGGAAAGGGAAACACTTTTCAAAATAAAAGCACATGTGCAATAGTACAAGGCCCGAAGCAGTCAGTCCACAGTGACGAAGCCATCTTCGTCACATTTCCTCCTTCCTCTCCCGAAAGAGAACAGTACCTTGTTCCTGCGACACTTGTTGATCTTGGCCATTTTGCTCTCCTCCATGTGTCTCCACTCCGCCCGGTGTTTCTGCTTCCCCTTGTGCCGCATGGTTTCCTCAGAGGGGGGTGTGAAGTCGGAAGGAAGCTTCCCTTTCTTCCTCAACTCTTTCTCCCGCTCCTTCGCGATGGCCTCCGTCAGGTTCTCCGCGTACGCCGCCTTCTCCGCCTGCAGCGTCTTCATCACCTGCTTCTCCACCTGAGTCTGAGCGGCTGACAGGGCCTCTGCATGAGCCTGAGCCCTTATCTCCTCCAGCTGTCGCTGCATGACACGCTCTCTCTCCCGACGGATCTTCTCGGCCATTTTCACCCGCACCTCCTCCGCTAGAAAATCATCTTCCTCGTCTTTAAGTTTCTTCTCCTCCTGCAGGCGTATCAGACGAGCCTCCTCCGCTAAGCGCATCTCCTCTTCCTTTCTCAGCTTCTCCTCTTCCTCCCTCTGCAACCTGAGCGGCTCCTCTTTCTCTTCTATCAGGGAAATCTGTTCCTGTATCCGTGAAAACGGCTGCTCCATGTTCCTCAAACGGCACTCCTCCTGCTTGAATCTGGCTGTCTCATACTGCAGGAATGACTTCATAATCTCCCTCAGTTCCTCCATCGTTTTCACCTCCTCACTTGGTCAATCCCACTTCTGACACCAACTGTGAAGCTGACAATTGAGCGGCCCAGACCAAGCAAGGAGGCAGAGGCAGAGAATTCAGATATAACCCGGTGTGGGCATTTATTCATCGCTGTGGTACAGGATACACAGCCTCAACATTGCTGCCCAGGTGAACACAGTCACCAGCCACAAGGATCTCACCCACACTACCAGCCCTCCACAGACAGGGAAAACAGAGCCTAAATACCTACACACTAATGCATATAGTACAAGGCCCGAAGCAGTCAGTCCACAGTGACGAAGCCATCTTCGTCACAGGCAGATTTAAGCTGTCGACGCTGTCGACGCTGTAGTGTGGACGGGCCGTAACGGAGCGTCCACACTACAGCTTCAAAAATAGCTTGGAGCTGGGCGTGTCTGGAGCTTGGGGATTTTATTCAAGCAACACGACCAACAACCAATCACATGAATCTCCCGCCCCCGACATACAAAGCAAAAAACCCCGGGGATTTTATGGGAGCAATATATATATAAACTCCCCAAACAGGCGAAAACCTACCAGTTTCCCCCACTGTCTCTGCCACCTCCCTCCATGCCTGGTTCCTCCGGTTTGTATCCCGGTAGGTGAAGAGGGTCTGGTCATACAAACGGACCGCTATGCTACCCACAATTCAGTTCGGCGAAAAAGCGAGGCAACGTGACGTCACCCCATTGAAAGTGAATGGGCAGATTGGAGTTGTCGACGCTGTCAACGCTGTAGTGTGGACGGGCCGTAAGGGCTTCTCTGCAACTCTGCAGAATCTTATGGGTGACGTCACGGACCCTACGTCCATACAGTCTATGAGCTGGAGTCAGGGTGGGATTAGCATTAGTTTAGCATTGAGACTGCAGACGGCTTGGCTCATTCCAAAGTTCAGATATACTTATCAACATACATGTATGTATGTATGTATGTATGTATGTATGTATGTATGTATGTATGTATGTATGTATGTATGTATGCCTTTGTTACCTCGAGACTGGATTACTGCAACGCTCTGTATGTGGGTATGGATCAGGCCTCAATTAGACGCCTCCAGCTTGTTCAAAACGCAGCTGCACGTCTTCTCACTGGCCACAAAAAGCGTGACCATATCACCCCAATTCTGGCTTCATTGCACTGGCTTCCAGTTCGGTTCAGAATAGATTTTAAACTCCTTTTATTTGTTTTTAAAGCCCTAAATGGGCTGGCTCCGGCCTATATAGCCGAACTCCTCCATCGCTACACCCCAGGCAGAGCCTTAAGTCGGCTGATCAGCTGCTGTTGATAGTGCCTAAGACCAGGCTTAAAACCCGAGGGCATCGAGCTTTCGCAGCGGCTGGCCCTAGGCTCTGGAATACTTTGCCCCTCCATGTGAGGTCGGCCCAGACCCTGGGGGTTTTTAAATCAACACTTAAAACTCTCTGGCTTTTGTTTAATTATTTATTCATTTATTCATTTAGTTCTTTATTTTAATATTTATAACATAACATAGGATTTCATAAAGTATTTTTAAAATAGTTTATACATTATTTGAATATAGGAATAGTAGATAGGATTACTTAAAATATAGTACCTTATATTTCATCTTTTTTCCCTTTAGACCCTTGCGGTTTATTTTTAAAAATCCTTACCCTTACCCACCCCCCATTTTCTCTCCGCTGGTCTATGGCCTTGTAGAGGGTAACGGGGTACAGAGTCGCTTAGATAAGCGGGGGAGTGCATCTGACGAAGAGATAGGTTGTTGTGCTCCCTCTCTCTGTTTCTTATCTATATCTAATAGAACTGCTCGGGTCTTGATAGATTGAGTGGGGAAGTTCATGAGATCTTTCTAGAGGGTTATCAAGAATAACTTTGATCCAATGACCTTCTCCCTCTCCGTCTGTGTCTGTGTATTCTCTTGTTCTTGTTTTGTATCTATATCTACGCCGGGATCGGGAGTCGAGGCTGATCCTCTTGCTGTAGTCCTGTGTCTTGGATCCTCTATCCTGAGTTCTGGATTAAGTCGTGGACTTCGGGTCGTGGCTGAACCTGTCTCTGCGGTCCTGCCTTGGGTCTCGCCATGCTGCTTCCCTGATGGCTTCCACAGGATTGCAGCTGACATCCTCATGGATTCATCTTCTTATTACAGACACATGCATTTCCTAACATTTGGTCTCTATGCTGTAACATGTATTATCTCTTCGATTTACACACGGCATCTACTGCACGTCTGTCCGTCCTGGGAGAGGGATCCCTCCTCTGTTGCTCTCCCTGAGGTTTCTCCATGTTCCCTTTAAACTGTGGGTTTTCTCTGGAAGTTTGTCCTTGTATGATGTGAGGGTCTAAGGACAGAGGGTCTAAGGACAGAGGGTGTCGTTTTTCTCACACTGATATTCTGAACAATCTGTGCTGTTGTATCTGCTGTAAAGTGTCTCTACTGTAGGCTATTTTTATTATATGTACAGCACTTTGGCTCCACCAAAAATCGTTTATAAATGTCCTATATAAATAAAACTTGATTTGATATGTATGTATGTATGATACCCCATAATAGGCTTAGATGACTTGAGATCGGCATCGTTATCAAACATGTCTAATATGTATTTAATCCATATACAAGCAAAAATACAACCTTTGGTTTTAGGGGGAGTCACGTGAGGGAAGTACAGAAATATCACATTTCCTGAAAAAACATGTGACTAACCTGGAGACAATGAATACACAATAATCATGCCGTCACAGCCTGAATTTACATACAACTTTTAATAAAATAATTACAGACCACTACAGTTGAATTCATCTGTTAACTAGTTTCACTAAACGAATAACTCGTCATCATCCAACTCTAGGATTCATTATTAGCTAAATCATGTTTGGCATGTTTGAACCATAAGGACTCATAGGCACTTTCAATCAAATAAATCACCAACTTATCATTTGCTATTAGACACGACCTATGGCTATCTGTGCAACACCTAGTATCTTAGATACCTAGAATACTTTGAGAGGTAAGGCCTCCAGTTCCATGGCAGTAAACTGGAAGAAATGGATGTTAGAAAGTTGTATCACTCTTATAATGAAGTGATAGAATTGGAATCTCAAAAAGGAAATAGCTATTTCAAAGTTCCAGAGTGAAGAATTGAAGATGACAGAAACAATATTTTATCATTCTAACTATGTTTCCATTAGTGCATAATCCCCTGTCACTAAGAATGGTTGTGTGTTCATTATCTACATAGTTTTGTATTAACAGATTGACACACACTTCCAATGCAATGTGTAACAGTACATTGATTTATAGATGTTTCATGCAAATATCTTGCAACAAGCTTCACAAATGGAAAGTGTGTCAGTTACATCGTAAAGTAAAATATTTAAGCAGTTTGCTCGGACCAAACCAGATCAATATGACCAACAAAAAAAAATGTTTTATATAAAACCAGTCAGTATTAATGAATCTGTTAAAATAGTCACTTATAATTAATATCTGTGAAGCCCGACAATACTCCCAACATACTGCACTGTGTTTATGACCTCATCAGTAAATATCTAGTCAATATATACAGCTGAGGCTGCTCAATAAGGCAATGCAAATGTCGTATCTGGCCATATTATTTTAAATACAAATACTTATCTATTAATAGAAGATAAGGATTTATGTTTGTATTCCATTTGTAGGTTATCCAGATGATGCTTTATAGTAACTTGTATTCCTTCTGTTTTTGATATAGTTTTGATCAACATCACTCCCCAATTTAATTGCCGAGACAGATTAAGAAACTCGAGCAGACAGTTGGGAAACAAAGCCCCCCCCCCCCCCCCCCAAACATCTTTGGAAGAGAATACAGGTGAAAGTAGCATGCAGACCTGCAAACTGAAGGTGAATTAGGTGACAGTTGGGAACCCACCCCCCCTGCTCACACCACACTGCAGAGGTATGTGTCAGACGCACTATAAGAACAAATGGTCACGGTAGCTGGGATATGCTAAGCCAATGAGTGTATAGGTATACGGTATTGAAGTGTATGTTGAAATGTCACTTTGATAAAAGCCTCAACTAGATGACATGTATTGTATTGTAATGTAATCTACAAAAATATATGGAGAGTCGCCAGTAGTTATTTCAGGTGATATCACCCCTTTGATCACCAGTTAGGGGGTTTAGGGAACCTGCATTACATCCCATCTGATTGTTCGTGTTTCCATGTTCCCACTATGTTCTATCCCAACTGATAGCAATGATGACCAAAGCTACAACAAAACATCTAGTTATGACACACTGGATTTACCGTTCAAACAAGAGGCACATTTATCCATCCCTAAAGTAAAAACCAGCTGAAACATAGAGCAGCCTTTTTTAAATGCACTGTAGGGACCACGCGCATGTGTTAAGCACGTGTTCTCAGTGTTTCTACCACGATTAGTAGTTGTCCTCAGCCTGCTGTTTGTTTCATGCACTTTTGTTCACATTTCTGTATGAGGAGCAACAGACTGGATCAGTGTGAGGGTGGTGGGCTGGGTAGAGATGTATGGGGGGGTGGGTTGAGATGTATGGGTGCTGTCTCCCCCCTCGTATGTCCTCTCTGATCCTCACTATGAGCTCGTCATGATGCCCCCTCCTCTCATCATACACTGATGCTCCTGCTGTGCTGCTTGATGAGGCTGTCCTGCTTCACTTTGCCCACGGCCTCCTTCTCCTGCTGTGGCCCCCCTGTCTCTGCCCCCCCTGTCTCTGCCCCCCCACTGACCGGTTCCTCATTACGCTTCCTGTCTCGCTCCCACTCCCCCACCGGCACGCTCCCGGCGTCACTCATGTCCCCCAGGTGCTCCACAGAGTCACACTTCTCCAGGTCCGAGGCGATGGTCTGCAGGCTGATGACGGACATGCATTCTGAGGGTGGGCGCCCCCCCCCCTTGCCGCTCCCTCTGGCCCCAGCCACTCTCTCTGTGCCTCTCCACCCACAGACGGGTTTTCTCCCCATCTGCCCAGGTGCTCTCCATTCCCCCCACAGCCCTGACCTCGGCCTCGGCCCCCACAGGAGAGCTGCGGCCCCCGCACTCCGCCAGCCGGCCCCTCTGAGCGTGGATCTGCTCGCTGATCTGCTCCAGGTTCCGCAGGGCCAAAGAGTAACGGGACTTCACTTTCGCCACGCGCTGCTCCAGCTCTACTACTCTGGCCTTGTGTTCCTGAAAAAAGGTGAACAGCAAGTTAGCAAGACAGTCACACTTCTCTATTCTCAATTTTACTTTTATTTAAAGTCTGACTCCAGGCACGCTCTCAAGTATGGAAAAATACTCTGCTGTGTGTTATATTTTCTTTAACATGGGGTTTTTTTTTGTGCACTTTTATTGTCATTGCACATCATCATCATCATCATCATCATCATCATCATCATCATCATCATCATCATCATCATCATCATCATCATCATCATCTTTATTTAAAGAGACTCTTGGTCCATTATTACAAAACATACAATACTCAAATATAAATTAAAAAAGGCAGTTATACCACAGAGGTGACTGGTCGTACAGCACTGAGACACGGATTTGACAGCAGCATAATGACAGAGTTATGAGAAACATTCAATCGACAGATGAATTTGTACATCAGATTTCTCAAAAGAGCATGGAACGTGTCGACTCATGCATTACAGAACATTTCACCTGCACTGCACCACCTGGGGTTTCTAAGCAGTATACGCAAACAGTCATTATATGCAACCTGGAGCTTCCGGAGGCTCGCTTTCTTATACTTGACCCACAAGGGGGCAGTATAGAGAGGAGTGCAATAAGCTCTAAAGAGGTTCACCTTAACCTTATCTGAACACCAAGAGAATTTTCTAGCCAACATGTTGGCTTGTGTATATAAGACACGCCACTGTCTATACATGTCATCATCATCAGCCATTTCATCTGTGATGATGTGTCCCAGATACTTAGTGTTACAGCAAACAGACAGCAGGTACTTAGTGTTACAGCAAACAGACAGCAGATACTTAGTGTTACAGCAAACAGACAGCAGATACTTAGTGTTACAGCAAACAGACAGCAGATACTTAGTGTTACAGCAAACAGACAGCAGATACTTAGTGTTACAGCAAACAGACAGCAGATACTTAGGGTTACAGCAAACAGACAGCAGATACTTAGTGTTACAGCAAACAGACAGCAGATACTTAGTGTTACAGCAAACAGACAGCAGGTACTTAGTGTTACAGCAAACAGACAGCAGATACTTAGTGTTACAGCAAACAGACAGCAGATACTTAGTGTTACAGCAAACAGACAGCAGATACTTAGTGTTACAGCAAACAGACAGCAGGTACTTAGTGTTACAGCAAACAGACAGCAGGTACTTAGTGTTACAGCAAACAGACAGCAGATATTAGTGTTACAGCAAACAGACAGCAGATACTTAATGTTACAGCAAACAGACAGCAGATACTTAGTGTTACAGCAAACAGACTGCAGATACTTAGTGTTACAGCAAACAGACAGCAGATACTTAATGTTACAGCAAACAGACAGCAGGTACTTAGTGTTACAGCAAACAGACAGCAGATACTTAATGTTACAGCAAACAGACAGCAGATACTTAGTGTTACAGCAAACAGACGACAGGTACTTAGTGT
The DNA here is from genome assembly GCF_902827115.2 of Pseudochaenichthys georgianus. Classification (NCBI taxonomy): domain Eukaryota; kingdom Metazoa; phylum Chordata; class Actinopteri; order Perciformes; family Channichthyidae; genus Pseudochaenichthys; species Pseudochaenichthys georgianus. The sequence continues at coordinate 3,045,601 of NC_047513.1, read as the reverse complement.
TACAGCAAACAGACAGCAGATACTTAGTGTTACAGCAAACAGACAGCAGGTACTTAGGGTTACAGCAAACAGACAGCAGGTACTTAGTGTTACAGCAAACAGACAGCAGATACTTAGTGTTACAGCAAACAGACAGCAGATACTTAGTGTTATAGCAAACAGACAGCAGATACTTAATGTTACAGCAAACAGACAGCAGATACTTAGTGTTACAGCAAACAGACGACAGGTACTTAGTGTTACAGCAAACAGACAGCAGATACTTAGTGTTACAGCAAACAGACGACAGGTACTTAGTGTTACAGCAAACAGACAGCAGATACTTAGTGTTACAGCAAACAGACAGCAGATACTTAGGGTTACAGCAAACAGACAGCAGATACTTAGTGTTACAGCAAACAGACAGCAGATACTTAGTGTTACAGCAAACAGACAGCAGATACTTAGTGTTACAGCAAACAGACAGCAGATACTTAGTGTTACAGCAAACAGACAGCAGGTACTTAGTGTTACAGCAAACAGACAGCAGGTACTTAGTGTTACAGCAAACAGACAGCAGATATTAGTGTTACAGCAAACAGACAGCAGATACTTAGTGTTACAGCAAACAGACAGCAGATACTTAGTGTTACAGCAAACAGACTGCAGATACTTAGTGTTACAGCAAACAGACAGCAGATACTTAATGTTACAGCAAACAGACAGCAGGTACTTAGTGTTACAGCAAACAGACAGCAGATACTTAATGTTACAGCAAACAGACAGCAGATACTTAGTGTTACAGCAAACAGACAGCAGGTACTTAGTGTTACAGCAAACAGACGACAGGTACTTAGTGTTACAGCAAACAGACAGCAGATACTTAGTGTTACAGCAAACAGACAGCAGGTACTTAGGGTTACAGCAAACAGACAGCAGGTACTTAGTGTTACAGCAAACAGACAGCAGATACTTAGTGTTACAGCAAACAGACAGCAGATACTTAGTGTTACAGCAAACAGACAGCAGATACTTAGTGTTACAGCAAACAGACAGCAGATACTTAGTGTTATAGCAAACAGACAGCAGGTACTTAGTGTTACAGCAAACAGACAGCAGATACTTAGTGTTACAGCAAACAGACGACAGGTACTTAGTGTTACAGCAAACAGACAGCAGATACTTAGTGTTACAGCAAACAGACAGCAGATACTTAGTGTTACAGCAAACAGACAGCAGATACTTAATGTTACAGCAAACAGACAGCAGATACTTAGTGTTACAGCAAACAGACAGCAGATACAGTACTTAGTGTTACAGCAAACAGACAGCAGATACTTAGTGTTACAGCAAACAGACAGCAGATACTTAGTGTTACAGCAAACAGACAGCAGGTACTTAGTGTTACAGCAAACAGACAGCAGATACTTAGTGTTACAGCAAACAGACAGCAGGTACTTAGTGTTACAGCAAACAGACAGCAGGTACTTAGTGTTACAGCAAACAGACAGCAGATACAGTACTTAGTGTTACAGCAAACAGACAGCAGATACTTAGTGTTACAGCAAACAGACAGCAGATACTTAGTGTTACAGCAAACAGACAGCAGGTACTTAGTGTTACAGCAAACAGACAGCAGGTACTTAGTGTTACAGCAAACAGACAGCAGGTACTTAGTGTTACAGCAAACAGACAGCAGGTACTTAGTGTTACAGCAAACAGACAGCAGGTACTTAGTGTTACAGCAAACAGACAGCAGATACTTAGTGTTACAGCAAACAGACAGCAGATACTTAGTGTTACAGCAAACAGACAGCAGGTACTTAGTGTTACAGCAAACAGACAGCAGGTACTTAGTGTTACAGCAAACAGACAGCAGATACTTAGTGTTACAGCAAACAGACAGCAGATACTTAGTGTTACAGCAAACAGACAGCAGATACTTAGTGTTACAGCAAACAGACAGCAGATACTTAGTGTTACAGCAACCAGACAGCAGATACTTAGTGTTACAGCAAACAGACAGCACCTGTCCTGACAGGTAGAATGTTGGAAAACAAAGGTTCTTATCACCTGTTGCTCTGCAGATCATTACAGCGCTCTTCTTAGCATTGTATTTAACGTCAAATTTGACTCCGTAATCAGAACAAACATTTAGCAACTGTTGAAATCCAGCACTGCTAGGAGAAACAACTGCCAGATCGTCGGCATACATAAGATGGTTTACAATCACATTACCAATCACACACCCTGTTTTACAGACACTTAATCATCTGATAGATCATTCATATAGATATTAAAAAGGCATGGTGAGAGGAGCCCCCCCTGGCGGACTCCATTACCAACACCAAATGGCGCCGAGACTACATTCCCCCATTTGATCCGCATGCTCTGGTTGGCATACCAATAAGCCAGGATCTTAATTATACTGTTGGGCACACCCCTTTGTCTCCATTATAAAAACAGTTTATGATGGTTAACTCGGTCAAAAGCCTTCGAGGCAGTGGCGTTTTTATATGTACAAAAGTGGTGGGGCACAAAAAACTTAGATGTCTATAGCTTCTGCAGTGAGGTTCTAATGACCAGTCGCCACTGCTTAGAGGCATCAATGAAACCAATCAGAACAGTGGAATTCTGGAATTCTGTCTATATGTTTCTACCATTTCCTTCAAAGCATAGATGCATAGCTCAGTACCATGCTTAGCCTTGAAGCCAAACTGGTTATCTGAGGTACATAAATAAGAACATAGTCTATCTAACACAACTATTTCCAGGACTTTGGATAACACACTGGCTAGAGCAATTGGTCTCTATAGTTACCTTGCCCGCTTTGTCCTTAATGACAGGGACCAAAGTAACAGTCAACATGGAGTCTGGCGACACACCATGAGTCATGAGGCCGGTAAAACAAATGGCAAGAAGAACTGCAACCTTCGGGCTTGCCAGTTTAAGGTGCTCTGCAGTGATTCGGTCAGAGCCGCATGCTTTGTTATCAGCTAGCTGTGCAATTGCTCCATAAACCTCTTGAGCTGTGATTCCCACTGCGTCACTTTTCACAACACAACAACTTTGTAGGGGTCAGTTTTAACACCATTAAGTATAGTAGAGTAATGTTGCCTCCACAACTCAGCTATGTTATGGGCTCCAGATACTCCCTCTATGGTACACGGTAACGACGTACTGGCCCTGTTCAGAGCTCTCACCTCCTTCCAGAAGCCAGTCACATCATTATGAAGGAGCTTTTCAGCCATAGAGTCCGCTCTCAATGTTTCTGTATGTTTGTTGACATAACGAACTGCATATTTATATCTAGCATTTGTACGCTTTTTGAGATCCAGGACAGGCCCCTCTCTGGGCCTTCCTGCCCGGACCCAGGCCCCAAAAGCATTCTTGGCTTCAGCGTATTGATCAGCCACATGTTTATTCCACCCTGGCTTGACGTTGTGTCTCTTCCTAGAGTAGGTACAGCCCGGTCTACTGGCCTCCCATACAGCTCCCACAGTACAATCATACATGTTACAGAGGTCTCCACGGTGAGAGCTTTCATTACAACCCACATCAACACACAGAGCTGCCCCTTTGGGTAGATATACATCACTCAATAGGACATCAGTTCTCCCATAGTACAATAGCCTATCCTCATTTGTGAGCTTGGACCAGTCCACTTTAGTTGTACAGGCATTTGTAACCTCCTGAGACATCTCAGGGAGACTATCACAATCTAGTGACATTACAAAAGGAATGTGATCTGACATTGATGCCTCATACAGCACACACTTTAAACGAGCTATATCTGTTGCTCGCAGTGTCAATACGGTGACAGTTAACATCACGGCCGAGTTGTTCAGTTAGATATTCGGACAGTGTCTCAGCGTCAAGGTCTGGCGAGAATTTGGTAGCAAAAACACTCACCAACTTCGTACGGATCACTTTTATATTCCCTTGTGCAGCAGTGCCAACAATAGGCTTAGACATGCTCCGTTCAGGTTTCCCAACAAGCTGTTTGGATAAGGCAGACTGGCCCTCGGCCCTATTCCTCCGACCTCGGCCCCGTTTCACAACTTGACTCCATACTTGCGAATTTACCGCAGTTCCAGCAACCGGGTCAACACAGTTGGGATGTACATCAGTAGAAGAGCCGGGGGGGCTCGCATCCTTCACCGACACCGCACCATCCTGGCCATCACCCTGAGCGCTCCCACAGGCAGTTTCAGCGTCACTCGGTACAGCCAGTCCTCCACCATGACTCGGCTCCAACTGGCGTTCTACGGCAGCAACTCTGCTGTCCATGGTCACAGCCACAGCACGCAGGTCCTCACCGATATCTGCCTGAACTTCCACTACGTGTCTTAATGCGCAAACCTCGCTGTGCAGTCGCTCCATCTTGCTCAGCAGGTTGGACACATCCAGGTTGTTAAACGTAACAGGCGGCAGCTCATCCAGGTAGTGGGAGACAAAACGGGGGATGTTTTCACCGCATTCATTTCGCACTTTTAGGCAGCTTTTGATATTGTTTGCATCCTTCTGGTTGCCTTTAAAGGCCACACACCGCTGCTTGGTTTCAGGACAGAGTTCAAACAACGTCTTTTTAGAAGTCTCGATCCATTCGGAATCAAAGGTGTTAGAGGCTACAAGGACTAGCTCGTCCTGGGTCATAGTTTTAATTTTAACCGCCAGGAAGTTGAGTAACTCATCCTCTACAATAACTAGGCCGTCAACAGTCTTGTATATTGTAGGTTTTAGTCGAGGCCGGTGGTTTGAATCAGGAGCTACCGAGCCACGACACACACCATCAGCCATCTTATTGAGTATCACTACACATACGTCCTTTTTCACAGTACAGGTACTATGTAAGCAAACGATTTCTCTGCATTTCACCCATCCTAGTCTTAGGAGCAGTGGGCTGCCATCGTGTGTTCCAAGATGGCAGCACTTTAATTTGTTTCTGTCTCTGTCTCAGTTAGTGTTTGTCTCATTCTCGGGTTTTTGGCATTGACTACCTCTTGTGCATACTGACATTTTATCATTTTTATTTAGCTTTTTAGACCTGTTTTAAATTGGTCTGCTGTGCTTTTAAAACGTTTTAAAAGCTTTTAAAAGTGCTTGGGCTGTTTTGCGTCATTTTGTGCCGGTGCCTCGCTGCGACTGGATTGTTTGCTCTCTGCCTGAGCTGCTGCTCTGTCGGACTCTGGATTGCTGTCTCTCCTGCCGTGCTGTCGGGGGCTGATCGACCTGAGCTGCTGATCGACCTGAGCTTCTGATCGACCTGAGCTGCTGATCGACCTGAGCTGCTGATCGACCTGAGCTGCTGATCGACCTGAGCTTCTGATCGACCTGAGCTGCTGATCGACCTGAGCTGCTGATCGACCTGAGCTGCTGATCGACCTGAGCTGCTGATCGACCTGAGCTGCTGATCGACCTGAGCTGCTGATCGACCGGAGCTGCTGATCGACCTGAGCTTCTGATCGACCTGAGCTGCGGATCGACCTGAGCTGCGGATCGACCTGAGCTTCTGATCGACCTGAGCTGCGGATCGACCTGAGCTGCTGATCGACCTGAGCTGCTGATCGACCTGAGCTTCTGATCGACCTGAGCTGCTGATCGACCTGAGCTGCTGATCGACCTGAGCTTCTGATCGACCTGAGCTGCGGATCGACCTGAGCTTCTGATCGACCTGAGCTTCTGATCGACCTGAGCTGCTGATCGACCTGAGCTTCTGATCGACCTGAGCTGCGGATCGACCTGAGCTTCTGATCGACCTGAGCTGCTGATCGACCTGAGCTGCTGATCGACCTGAGCTGCTGATCGACCTGAGCTGCTGATCGACCTGAGCTTCTGATCGACCTGAGCTTCTGATCGACCTGAGCTGCTGATCGACCTGAGCTTCTGATCCACCTGAGCTTCTGATCGACCTGAGCTTCTGATCGACCTGAGCTGCGGATCGACCTGAGCTGCGGATCGACCTGAGCTTCTGATCGACCTGAGCTGCTGATCGATGTGTTGCAGCACAATGTTACTAAAGCTACCCTTGTATTCACTTTTTACTCTATAACAACATTAAAATGTATGAAATATACTTACATTTAAATAATAATGGTTTGATTATAAAATAATAACTTAGAGTTCTTATTTGTGTTGCATTTGTGGATAAAACCCAAAGAACATTTAGGATATAAATACTGGTCAGATCTTTTAGGGATTTTTTTTGTCTCTCTTGGAGAAATTAAATTGCAACATCAAATACAAAAGTTAATCTGAAACAAACTCAAATACCATAATGAAAATAATCCACAAGTTATGATTGTTATAACTTAAATGTTATACCTGGAAACACAAATACACAACCGAAAATAATACATTTAATATGCTCGTCTCTTGTCCTGGGTGGCAGATTACGTCACTTCCGCTGCCTAAAACCCAGGAGGGGATCTAGCCGCTGCTGCACTAGCTAACGCTACATTAGCAAAACAAACGCTATTATATATATAATATAATAAATATATATATTTTTTTGCAAAAGGTGCAGCGGGCTTCAAACACGTTCCCCTCCACTGGTTTCAACCAAGCACTAAAGTCGATGTTTTCCAACCAAATTGAACTTACACTTCCCCATATTTGTTTGTAAATAGATTCGAAGATAGTTTCTGACTGCTGCTAGCTTGGTTGCTAGGTTACTAGCTGGGTGTTCTTCGATAAGGGCCCGGGGGAAACAAAGTTAGTGATTACTGGTTCCATGTTGATTTATTTCAATACAAATTGTTGGGGGGAACTGAAAGGCTATTACGTACTGGTTACTTTGCATCCCGGACATTTCCCCCAAAACACATTTAGACGTGATCGCAACACAAAAGTACCTTTCAAATCCGATCATTTTTAAGACCTTCTAAATCATATTTAAGACCTTTCTTATTTTTTTGGTCATATTTAAGGCCTTAAATTCATATTATCAAATGTAAGACTTTTTAAGACCCCGCGGGAACCCTGAACAACACAATATAAGAAACACTTCAAAGGGACTGGAAGCATTTCCACTCTTTCTCTCTTATTGAGAAATGTTGGGTTGGTGATAGGAAACAACAGCTTACAAATACCGCTGTGTCAGCTAATTGAACAGCTGAGGATGCCACAGGCCTTAACAGCTAGTAAGATAGAACTATATATGAAAAACAGATAAACATCAGCAGGAAACCCTCAAAGCTCTCCACAATCTGCTCTGTGTTTATCTAGCCCATATTTTGGTTCCAATCTCTCAACTTGACCCTCACAAAGTTTTATTGGAAAATGGAAGCAACTGGAAGTATCTGCAAAGCTGCGGGCAAAATGTTAGATTTTCAGAATTCAAATGAAAGTCAGTGAAGGTTGAATGCTTTCACCAGCAGTTTCTAATGCCTCAGATCCACAAATGTGTGCATGTTAAGATAATGATATCCTCTGTGACACATTTTGCAGACTCTGCAGCTAGAACTAGCCACAGGTAAAGTACATCAGCAAAAAAGCTGCTGAGTCATGTGTAGTCCCAACTGATTCATGGTCAGAAAGGAACATGATCAGCTGCTGGCTCACCGTATGAACACATGGTGTGTGTGTGTGTGTGTGTGTGTGTGTGTGTGTGTGTGTGTGTGTGTGTGTGTGTGTGTGTGTGTGTGTGTGTGTGTGTGTGTGTGTGTGTGTGTGTGTGTGTGTGTGTGTGTGTGTGTGTGTGTGTGTGTGTGTGTGTGTGTGTGTGTGTGTGTGTGTGTGTGTGATGTTGTAACAAATGATAAATGCTCATGGCTGCTACACACCTCCAGAATGTGGTTGAACTGAGCCTTGAGTTCAAAGTAAGGCTTGGATTTGACGATGACCTTCTTCAGGGCTTTCTGCAGCGTCTGGACCCGGGCCTCGGCATCCTGGCAGAGCTGCGTGACGCGCTGGTGCTCCCGCTCGCTGCGGAGCCGCTCCTCCTCCGCCTCGTTCACCTGAGGAACAGAAGATATTATATCATATTTATGTAAATGTCCCCTCTGTGGGGCGATTAAAGGTATTCTAATGACTGAGAGCAGGAACACAGCGGGATGACACAATTTATCCAGGAAAATCAATTAAGAACAAATTCTTATTTACAATGATGACCTGACAGGAGGCAAAGGCTTCCTGAGGGGATGGGGTTTGGGAGGAAATAAAAAGACACACTCCGGGCACTACAGAACCCAGGAGACAACACAAACACATAGAGCAAAGATGACAGGCATAGCAGTTAAACATATAAAAACTCTAAAACAATATTGCTGTGGTTCAATCAGTCATTAAAATCAGCATCAGGCAAAGCAGCTGCATGTGTGCACCAGGGTGTCAATAATAGTGACATTGAAGGTGCGGGGGGAGACAAAGGTTTTCATTTGTAATGTTTTTTGAACGGTATTCCAGCTATCTGCCGCTGCAAACTGAAAGGCGGAGCGGCCAAAGGATGTATGGGCTTTGGGGATCTTTAGCAGGATGCTTGTAGCTGACCGGGTGTTGTGCGTTGGGGGTGTGCGGAGTTGCAGTAATTGTGTGAGGTAGAAGGGAGTGAGGCCTAGGAGTGTTTTGTAAACAAACATCAGCCAGTGTATGTTGCGTGTGGTCTCAAGAGAGGGCCAGTTAGCCAGAGAGTACAGGTCACAGTGGTGTGTCCTGTAGGGGGCATTGGTGGCGAAGCGGATGGCGGAGTGATACAGAACGTCTAAATGATCAAATGACAAACCCCACTTGTCTTGTGGTGTCGAAGACCCCTGCTATGAAGAGCTACAAAGAGTATCAAATCATATCAGCCGGTCAGAATGCAGACTAAAGCTCATGTGGACAGTATATAAATTAACCTAGAGATAGTCTTGTAGTCAAGACCACTTTATCTGAGACCAAGACATTACCAAGACCGGAGAGTAGCAAGACCAAGACAAGATCATGACTTTAAGAGGTCAAGACCAAGACTTTAAGAGGTCGAGACCAAGTCAAGACAAAGACTTTAAGAGGTCGAGACCAAGTCAAGACCTTAAGAGGTTGAGTCCAAGTCAAGACCAAGGCAGGGCAAGACCGAGTCAAGACTGGAACCAGACTACTGTGAATCCAACCCTACATGATACACTTACAATACCATGTGTAAGATAGCATAGTCAATTTGATCTGCAAGATCCACATCATCATCATCATAAAAAGACACACATACGTAAGATATAAATTCAACTTCATCATATTTTTTCAAAGAGTTATCCTTTTCATATAAAAACAATAAAATAGTAAGAACATAATATAAAACATCCTAATATACATTTTACACACACACATGCTTGTCTTTATTGCATTATGGGGGTACCTGACCAGACCATCCCTTTTGGGATCTGTTAGGGAATAATTAGCTTAGGTATTCAACCTTCGACACAGTTCATCATTTTCTCCTCTCACTGTCTCTTTCCCGTGGCATATGTCTACGGCCTTGGGTATTGCTCAAGCGGCAAACTCTGGGGAAGAGCCGGGACGCCAATACGGAAGTGCCACACCCTGCAGTTCATATATTGGCCGATAGGCGATGGCTGCAGAAAGGAGCAATTTTCATAGACCCCCATGTTAAAATGCCCAATTTTACAGCAGAAAAAAACATGTTCCTACCCCTGGCTCCATACATTTTATTATCGATATAGTTAGATTCCACCTTCATGATTATGAATCTGTGAGTGAATTGTTTTCTAACGCGACACTTTTATTTATATTAGGTCTTAAAGTTTGTGCATAAATTAAGGCGTGGTCACATTGAGTGACGGCTCTGTCAAGTGACTGCTGCTGCTAGCTTCTTGTCTCTCTGCTAGCTGCTCCGTGAAGCTAGAGGGACTCTGCCTGCTCAGCTCATCCAGGAAACACAACTTGAAGCCGGCTGTGGCTGTTTGTTCTTCATGCTTATATATCGGACTATTGTGACTCGCTCTGCGGTTAAAACAGACGGTGAATGAATGCGGTAAGTGAAATTCGAGTGCTTTATTTATGTGTTAATGATTTTAATCAGCTACGTAATGAATGGCAAGGCTTGGGTTAGCATGTAAGCTAGTGGTAGCTACATCAGTGCTAACGATGCTAATCGTAGCCTCCAAGTTAAAATCATAGACTGTATATATAAAGGTTAAAACGAAATAGACAAGTGTTAAGCGTTAAGTGGTATAATACTGTTGAACAAATGGCTTCTGTTTGAGGTTGATAAAATAAGGTTACATCCTTGTAACTTAGAGATATTTTATTATGTAGGTAGAACTGTATGCAGCTAAGGTTAATTTAAATTGGCTATGCTCAAGTATGTAGACAAGCTAACGTCGAAGTAGTGTATGTGAAATCAACCTCACAATAAGATGTGTGTATATTGTGAGGAAATATTTGTATGTATTCATGTTAGTAAACTATCAAGATGCTTAAAAAGGGAAAATGATTTGGGTAAGAAAACTGTGAACTGTTTTTGGGGCCTGTGAACATTTGGTTTTTTGAGGACAAAGGAAGAGGGGGAAGGTCAGGAGTTAACATACAGTCATTCCTGTGATAATGAAGCTAAGCCACTGGGATTGGGGAATTTAAGATGTGAGGTGTTGATAATAATTTGGGCAGCCAATCACTGGTCTGGAAAGGAGGCGCAGATAACTCCTCCTTTGGTCAGCGAGGTATTTAGACAGGAACCCCGCTGTGTGCTCTCTCTCTCTCCTCTCGCTGGCTCACGTGAGTATCAGGTAAATGTGGGATCCCACAGATCTGTATTTTTTTTGTACTGTATTTGATTGTAATGCATTGTTATATTACCATTAAAGTGGATTATTGTTTAACGGTTAAGTGTATGCTCTGGATTTCCTTCATGTAAGATAACAGCTTGTTTAGGGACGCGAGGAGATTTGGAAATGCGGCCTAGTTATCATTTAAATCTCCTAACAAATGGTGATCTCGACGTACCTGAATAAACAGAGCTGTGGAAGGATTCAGACGACCGCATGGGTCGGGAACAAACACTTTTAGACGTCTCAGACAATCAAGCAGGGCCCTGCAACCACCAATAAGGTAAAAAACGTTAGGATTGTCTGTAGGCGTTTCACGTTTTTTTTTTGGTTTTTAAAAACAAAACGTTTAAATGGAATATACGATGCATATTGTACCATGTTAGGAAAGTTATATAAAACATGTGAACGTTGATCGCAAGGTACAGAGAGTCCTGCGTGACGAGATATAAAGCAGTTAGCGTGGATCTCAGGTAGTTTATTCCTGAAGTGGCGTGGAAGCGGTGCAGTTCGTGGGTGGTGAGGTGTGATTCCTACACGACGAAACCTGGACGCTCGATATTTTCAGATCGAGCCGCCGTTTAAAACTGGGGGTAAATAACAGTCTAAGACCAAATAAGCGAAAGTGTCAGCGGACTGTTATATGTTAAATCCTTGGGAGAGAGCGCTAACGTCACCTACATTGTGACGAGACCAGCTCTCGTTTCCCTTGTCTGTAAAAATTAATTTGAAAGGCTGACGTAAACATAACGTTGATCGCAAGGTAGACAGAGAGTCCTGCGTGACGACATATGAAGCACGTTATCAAGCTAGACAAACTGTACGGGGAATAAATCTGTGTGATTTTTACCTGAATAACCTGTGTGACCGATTGTCTGTGGTAATCAGACATTCGCTCAGAAGAGTGAAGCTCATTTGTGCTCTGCTGCTGCCATCTAGTGGCTGAAAGGGGGGGAAGCACGTTAATTGAGTCAGATAAATAAAAGCGAAGTCAATATATTGCGTATATTTAAATAAATGAGCTGTCTGTAGGTTGTCATTGTTGATTAGTACAGACCTTGTTTTATGTTGGTAAATGTAATGGTACAAAAGCAAGCTATTCATCACAATTGTATTTTTAGGTTATGAATAAAACAAAAAGTAGTAGCCTAAGGGATAAGCAGAAAGGTTTTTGAACACTTGTCAGTTATGACAGGGGTGCTTATGCCCGCTTCGGTTTTCAATGTACGCCATCACGTTAAAACAGGATTGGTGGCATTTTCAGTTCATTGCTTGCTTCCACACGCCTTCCCCCTCCTTGTCTCTTTCACGACTATAGTTAATGCATTAGAACGATTGTCGCTGTTCCGGAACGGCCTTTCAAAATAAAAGCCAAAGGCCGCTGTTCGCCAGAGAGGCCTTCACAATAAAACAGTAATTAGCTTAACAATATATTTAACTTATATTACGTCCTTAAATATTGATTTTAATTCATTACAGATCTAACCTGCTTGTAACACAACTTAGATAAACAATTTCAAGTGGTTAGAGGGGGTTTCCTGTCTGGCTCATTTGATTTAGAACTGAAGTAAGGGAGAATAGTGTTTTATGAGTCATTCCTCATGGTTTATAGAGATAAATCATCAGTTTGTCTGGACTTTGATATAGAGATAGGATCATGGTGGAGAAGGAAGACCTTTTTTGGTTTCAAATTAAAGAAGAGTTTAAAGATGAAGTAAGCAGGACTTCAACTGGCCAAAGAGATTTAAAGTTTAATATTCTTGGTTAGCAAACAAGACATCTGATTATTATGTCACACATGATAATCTTGCTATAGAAACTAGCTTAAAATATTGGAGAAAATATGTAGATGTTCTTTCGTAGTGTGTGGAATATGTGATGCTGGAAACATGTACGTTTTTCAATGTATAGGAGAAAATGGTTTCCTGAAAGAGTTATGTGGGTAAATATGTAGCAATGGATGAAACAATTTTTAGAGTGAGTTTTTGTGATATCATTAGTAGACATCAATTATGTTGTTTAGATGGCATTTAACAATTAAGACAGATAGTATGATTAGAAAGAGTCAGAGTGGAAAGGGTTGGATTTATTTAACCTCAGTGTGCTAGATTTTTTATAGGTAATGCGTCCCGAGACCTGGACTCCCCCTCTGAGTTAGAAAAGGCTACGATCCCGACCCTCCAAGCAGACAAAAGACCTAACCCAACAGGAGACTCCTCCTTCTTCATCGAACAGACAGAGAACCAGAGCTGAAACAACAACAACAAGACTGCAGCCAGAACTATCTCCACCTGTGGCATCCAGATCCAAACAGCATGCTGACAGGCAGAGATCTACGCTCATCAGTCCCTCAGACGGGACCATGAAGTTCCAAGCTGAGCACAAGAGCAAAGTGTGGGACATGAGAGCAGAATCCGCCCTCCATAAAAACAGCAGGGAGACTGTAAAGGAGGAGATGAAATGCAAAGCAGTGCAAGAACATTAGCATGATGGGGCATGCAGATGTAACTGGGCCAATGGCTGCCTAAAAGAGTTACAGCTGATGAAGTTACAGCTGATGGACTGAAGAGAACACAGAATCAGAGGAGTTGGCATGGTCGATTAGAAGTGAGGCGGCCGGGGTCACGGCTTGAGAAAACCAGAGGAGGAGAAAAGGAAAACGGGAATGAGTGAGTTTACACATAAACACACTTATTCACAAAACGCACATTTAAAGCATAAATACGTAAAGACAGAAAGATTTATTAAATTAAAAATAGCAGTAAACTATTAGAGTAAAATGAGAACACACTGAGGGTTCAGAGTACAACCATATTCTTCAATCTTTTCATCATGTTAACAAAATATTCTTTGACATTTTTTATTCACGTGTGAATAAGGTAGTGGGATAGTTTTAGGAACCACTCTATAAGACAAATCTTTATCTGTATGGATAATGTTAAAGGGAGAGCTGGTGCCAAGCCAGATATCGTATTCCAATCTAAATAATTGATTTCACCATTGTAGCATAGTTATTACCATAGGAAATATGAAATGACTTCTGTTTTTAAATCCTTGATAAAGGAGGAAGTAATTGTTTGCATGTTCGGACATCCAGGGTTCCACACACTGCTAAAGAGTTTAACATTGATTTTTAGGTGGACCAGAATTGAAGACGTGTGGTTGTTATACCATTGTTAGCGTGAACAAAAGATAAATATAAATAAGTGAAGATAAGAAGATGTATTGACCATAAATTAGTCAATTGGTAAATAAAAATAGCGGAAAAGAGGAGAACTATTAAAGTGAAGTGGAAAATCAGTCTAAAACACACTGATAGGAAAAGGGGGAGCATGAAGGAAGTATGCACTGGACTTTTTATTCGTGGGTGAATTTGGTAGTGTTTTAATTTGTTACAGTATTGATCAGTTCAAAGGGAGAGTTTTAGTAACAGCTCTATGAGATCAGATAAATATTTATTTATATAGGTCATGTTGAAGGGAAAGCTGGTTCTAAACAAAATATAGTATTTCAATTTGAGGTACTGGTTTCATGTTCAGACACCCAGAGTTCCACGCACTGTTAAAGAGGGTAACATTGTTATTTAAGTGCACCAGAATTGAAGATAAATTGATAGAATGAGTTATGGAATACATAGCAGATCTTTACAGATCCTAGTAATGTTTTGACACAAGATAGTGATGTACACATGTTTCTGAAATAGATCTATTAGTCATTTTAATACTAATTAGGTGTAAATGAATTGCAGTAATAGTAATAGTACAATAAGGAAGTGACATTTTTTTTGGCTAGACACTTTTCAGGGAATGTGGGAAACAGCAAGGAGGGGTTGGAGATATCTTGAACATTATAGTTGTAATTGTGAATTAATAAATGATGGCGCTCCATATATACAGATTTTTATGGATGGAGGATGCTGGCCTGTGCTGGAACATCAAAGTCTCTGCAGAGCAAGACACATGGCCAAAAAGACTGAGACCAACTGACCGACAGGGTAACTTGGGAAGGCACTGTCAATGACTGACTCTGCGGTGAACCTGACCAAACCTGACTTTACAACCTGACAGTGTGAGTGTGAGTGAGTGTATGTCTGCACCTGATCAGTGCAACTGCATGATTTAAAACGATGACTAATCAAGCATGTTTTGGACTAACACATTATTTTTGTGTGATAATAATGTGTGAAATGAGAGGTTTCCTAACATTGCACAAAAGGGGAAACCGTATCTAATCTGCTTGATGATATTTCACTCCCACAGGAGGTGGCTGTTTGCAGAATGTGGAGCTCAAACTAAAACATGAAGATTCTGTTTCTTTTAGGACTGAAAGATGGAGAGAAAACACTTCATTTCACTGAAGTGTGTACTGGGGAAATGATGGATGTACATTTGGGAAAAATGTTTGGTATTGTCTTATAAACCATTATGACCTGAAGGTTTTCTTCCCATACAGGTTTTTGTTTACACATGAGATAATGTGTAAAAAAGGGGGAGTGTAAACTTTTTTTAAACATTTTTCATTTAGGGACTGAAAGGAACCGGCTGGCCCAACTCCATTGTTCAATCTGACCATTGATTGACAGTTTTAGAATTGACCTGCTCCATATTTGGGGATAACACACTGTTTGATGAATGTTGACATGTCTCTAATATTGATTGAGTTATAGCAGGTAACACAGATAAAGAATCAGTGGCCAAGGGGCTGCGGGGAGAGATGTAAGTCCAGAATGAAATAATGGAAGAAACTGACCTGTGAGTAATGTGTCAACTAATGTTTCAACAGGTATTAAAGTAACTAAGGTTTGAAATGTAGAAAGAACATATTTACAGTTAAAGTTAAAACATAGTAATGTAATGAGATAGAATGTAATTTGGACAACATCATGTAACTAGCCTGGTAAAGAAGTAAAAGCCATAGACTTTATTGTTGAGGTCATTATGGGAATATACATTTAATCTAAATACATAATAGAAAGACATTTGATGACAGTTTGTTGGAATTCTGTATTCATTTTTGCAGCGGGATAATATCTAAGCACTGACGGGTAGAAGCAGTATCACCAGGAAGCCATTCACTTTGTTAGTATTGTGATTTTGGTTGTTTTTGAATCCATAAGATTATTGTGTTTCTTTACCAGAAACATTAGCAGTTCAAATCATATTTAGATTTTTAATGGGATCTCAAGGATTTTATTTTTAAATAAACACAGATGCTTGTCAGAAATTCAGAGCTATTGAAATATGTTATTTAGTTTACCTAAAGATGTTGGGGTTCTTATTTAGTGGGCACAGTCCAAGTATTAAGATTCTGAAGCTGCACAATTAATTTAGAAAACCTGTTCACAGACGTCTGTTTTAAGACACCCCACCAACAGGCTCCAAGTGGCCACGCACTGGTGGGTCAAACAGCCGAGGGCCCCAGAGCCCGGAGCGTAGGCTTGAGGGATTTGTATCAGATTTCTCCACACAGGTTGTGGATGCCAAAAGGGGGACCCGAGACGCAGGAGGCTGACTGTCAACCCCAGGCTCTCCGGCCCCGACCGAGTGACCCAGAGGACATCCATCCAGCAGTCGTCCCAGGAGGCATCATCATCGGAGCGGAGAAGGAGGATCGAGAGGACATCCATCCAGCAGTCGTCCCGGGAGGCATCATCATCGGACCGGAGAAGGAAGATCGGGAGGACATCTATTCAGCATCAACTCGGAAGCCGCCATCAGCAAGACGGAGGAGAAGGAAGACATCTCTCTAGCAGGCAGCCCAGAAGCCGCCGTCAGCGGATCAGAGGGGACAAAGACACGGCAAGCCAGGACGGCACAGGGGACTCCACTCTCCGCTGAAACAGGAGTGTGTGTTAAGTGCAACAAGACGGTGTATGGAGCCAGCCAGGCCTGCCAAGCTATGGGCAGCCTCTACCATGACAGCTGCTTCACCTGCAGCGCCTGTAGTCGAAGGCTGAGAGGGAAGGCGTTCTACTATGACGCAGGAAGGGTTTTCTGTGAAGAGGACTTTCTGTACTCTGGGTTCCAGCAGTCTGCAAACAAGTGCAACGCAGGTGGACATCTAATCATGGACATGCAGGCCGGCAGGCCCTGGGGAAGTCTTACCGCCCCGGTTGCTTCCGCTGCGTCATCTGCAACGAGAGCCTGATCGGAGTGCCCTTCACTGTGGACACTGAGAATAAAATCTACTGTCTGAAAGACTACCACAGGGTCCTGGCGCCTAAATGTGCTGCGTGTAACCAGCCCATCCTGCCCTCAGAGATGGTCTGATGAAACCATTCGAGTTGTATCCGGAGAGGACAAGTATGGAGTCTCAGCAGACAAGGATGCAGTTTTTTTTTGCAAGTGCCTTGTGTAAATTGCACTCTTTTTTAAGAGTGCAAAAGGGGGAATTGTGAGGAAATATTTGTATGTATTCATGTTAGTAAACTATCAAGATGCTTAAAAAGGGGAAATGATTTGGGTAAGAAAACTGTGAACTGTTTTTGGGGCCTGTGAACATTTGGTTTTGTGAGGACAAAGGAAGAGGGGGAAGGTCAGGAGTTAACATACAGTCATCCCTGTGATAATGAAGCTAAGCCACTGGGATTGGGGAATTTAAGATGTGAGGTGTTGATAATAATTTGGGCAGCCAATCACTGGTCTGGAAGGGAGGCGCAGATAACTCCTCCTCTGGTCAGCGAGGTATTTAGACAGGAACCCCGCTGTGTGCTCTCTCTCTCTCCTCTCGCTGGCTCACGTGAGTATCAGGTAAATGTGGGATCCCACAGATCTGTATTTATTTTGTACTGTATTTGATTGTAATGCATTGTTATATTACCATTAAAGTGGATTATTGTTAAACGGTTAAGTGTATGCTCTGGATTTCCTTCATGTAAGATAACAGCTTGTTTAGGGACGCGAGGAGATTTGGAAATGCGGCCTAGTTATCATTTAAATCTCCTAACAATATTACAATTATTAATGTCATATTTCAAGATGATTACTTAGATATTACAATATGGTTGGTTGAGCTGGAGTTCATTATTGAGCTTACACGTTAACGTCACAGTCATCTGAAGAACGAACCCAAACCTTGTTGTTTTTATTAATTGCATTACCAAATGGGTATCAAATAAATAGTAAGCATTGGTAACACAACTTCCAAAGTTACAGTAAAATAAAAAGGACCCTGACTCGGACAATACACAATCCAACATGTTCAACAGAAGAGAATAAGTTATATTGTTTGTGCACATGGTACTTTACATATATATATATCTGTTTGTTTAAGGTGTCCAGGTGATGCAGACAGGCTGGACCAGAGAGTGAGAGACAGAACTGGACTCCTCACAGCAGTGAACTTCAGCACAGGTACAAAGACTCTTTTTTCATACTGTACAAAGAATCAAGAAAGATATTTGTTTAAATAAATGAAGTGTTGACTTTAATACACTGATATACATTCCATTAAACAATACTAAATACTAGTACACCTACACATCAGTTAAGTTGAGGGGTTTTTCCATGCAAAAAGTTACATTTAGATGTTAACAAGCAATATGACTTTGTCAGCTTTCTAATTTAATGTATTGAAGGCAAAGATATTGAACACAGTGAGAACTGCTATTATTTATCTCTCAATATTGTCTGTAAAAAACGTGGTAAAAGTGATTCTTTCAGTGAGACAACAGAGCAAGCTTCTACAGTTGCACTACGTTTTGTAACAGTTCAATATTATTTTGATAATAACATATATTTCAATGTTGATGAACTTCATACTGTTCATTCATAATCTGATTGCTCACTGTTGAAATAAAAAAAAAACATTACAATTACAAAATAATTCTATCTACAGCCCCTAAACACACAAACACACAGCTTTCATAAATAACACACTTGTTCTGCAATAATATGTTTTATGTTTCCTGTCATTTTTGTTAGGAAAGGACATGCCTAAAAGACACGACATTTTCTCCTTCTCTGAGGGTCAAGAAGAACATCCAAGAGGAACATTAAAAGCTGATGTTATTAGATTGTAAGACCAGTACAGGACATTCACTAAGAAACTACTTTTATTGTGAAAACAGTCAGCTGATCGAATGCAGCTATTTCCACATCTACACTCCATCCGCTGATTATTTCTATTTGCCTCGCTTTATGAGCTTCACATCACTTGTGCCTTGTACCGCAGAGTTTGCAACGTCACAAATAGATGGGGCCAATCTTCAGTCAGATGTGAATATGTAATCTAACATTTTCAGTAAGAATAATGGACAAAAGGAGTGCAAATACAAATACAATTTATTTAAATGTGAACCAAAAGTTAATCAAATTTTTTTTAAATAAAAAGCACATATGGACAGAAGGTGTAAACCTATTAAATGTATAAGTAAATACATTTAGTCAAATAAAGTGACAGACTAGGCCTGTGCAGTTGGTATCAGCTTTGCCCAGCATGGGCTCCTCCATCAGGCCTGGTCCTCCTCGCTGAGGAAAGACACTCAGTCCTCTCCAAACCAACAGACAGGACGTCCATCACACGGAGGTTTCTCCCTGAAGTCTCTGCAGCTCTCTGGACATCACGCTGTCTCAATCCGTCCACACTGAATATGAGAGGGGGAAAATGAAAATAATAAATGCTTTAGACAATAAGAAACATAAAGTTGACTGTTGAGTTGCTCAGTTTTTTTAGATTGTCATTACTATTACTGTATAACTAATATCTCAGGTTAAGAGGCACATTCAAATAAAGATTGGTCTTTAAATACATGTTGTCTTTTGAATTGTTTGTCTAAAGTCAAGGATCTAGAACTGGTACTTAGTTTTAATGATACAGTCTGGTTATTATGCTGTTTGGAGGAGGCCTCACAATTAAGAGCACTAACTAGCTACCATCACATGTACCTTAGCTTGACTTAAATGTATTAAACGTATAATTAAGTGATATCAAAATATAAATAACTAATGCAAACATATTAATATTTGCTTGATTCCAGTGTTGAATTTAGCACAATTGCATACAAACGTTAAGGGATTTTAAGATTCTGAAGTATTATGCTAAAAACTCAATAACTTAGATTATTATTTATAGTTTTGCTGAATAGTTTCATGTTCGCTTACCTTAAAAACGTAAAATGCCACGGCTGTGTGCAGATGGGGAGCATGTTAGCTTAGCTTGGTAGCTTCAGCTAGCTCTGGAGCTTCCAGCTCGGTGGCAGCAGGTCCCGCCTCGGCTCCGCCTCTTTGCCCTTATTTGGAGCAGGCGGGAACAGGCGGGAGTTGAACTCTGACGTCACTGTCGAGCCGTTACGGCCCGTCCACACAGCGGCGTGCGTTGAAGCTTCCAACGCTTCTGCCCATTCACTTTGAATGGGGTGACGTCACTTTTAGCCGAACTGTATTTTGGGAAGCGACGTGGAGCGTTGCTGGCGTTGCTCGCTTCAAAAGTTGAGCAATGTTCGACTTTTGGCACCTCGGCAGAAGCGTCAACCAATGAAATCCCGTTTATGCAAATCTGCCAGTACAAGCGCTAGCCAATCAAACCGCGTGTATGCTGGGAGAGACTACGCAGGTCATTTCCTCATATTCCAAAAAATGGAGGGAAAATTCATCATAGCGGTAGTGAATCACCCGGTGCTGTATGATCAGTCTCTGTTCATCTACCGGGATACAAACCGGAGGAGCGAGGCATGGAGGGAGGTGGCAGAGACAGTGGGTGAAACTGGTAGGTTTTCGCCTGTTTGGGGATTTTATATCCAGTTTACTTCGTTTTAACATTGCTATTGCTTTGTATGTCGGGGTGGGAGATTCATGTGATTGGTTGTTGGTCGCGTTGCTCGCAAAAAATCCCCAAGCTTCAGACACGCCCACCGCCAAGCGTCAACGCACGCTGCTGTGTGGACGCTCCGTTAGTGGCCGACTCCGCCTACTAAGGGCTTCTCAGCAACTCTGCAGAATCCTATGGGTGTACGGACCCTACGTCCATTTATATATACAGTCTATGGTATTGCTGCTATCTCTCTTAAGGAGGGGCAGCTTGGGCGCATTGTTGTTGCCAGTCTATGACAGAGCACAAGCCGCCATGAGGTAGTTTACTGTTCAGGGACGAAGGTTCCCTGGCGCATTCTTTTCTATGGACGAGAGCTCTAGTTAGATTCAGGGTCCATATTTGTTTAGTCTCACTGATGAAGAATGTTGATTATTACACTCCGAACTCGTTAAAACCTCGAGCTGCAGAATAGTTCTTCAGAATTGGTTTGGCAACCGCTGTGTCAACTCGTGACACACCACCTGTCTTGTCAACTCTCCGGCCGTAACTCCAAATAAACATCAGTGTTTGCCATCAAAGCTCCAGCTCTCCTCGTGTCTCTCTGAGTCCTGACTCTCCATTGCTGCAGAAGTTTCCCTTTTGGGATCCACCCGTTCTGAAGGTTGGACAGCACTGTAAACAAATCAGGCAGAATCCTGAAGTGGACTGAAACAAAGATTTAACTTTACATGATCAATCAGAGAAAGTAGAGGTCACTGACCGGACTATAAACCGTTTCATGGGCTCTTGTCAGGTATGAGTTACAGGAGGGGTCCATATATACACGCTGTGAGTGGGCTCCACACTGTCTGGTTTAAAACTCAGTGGGGTCACTTTGCACACTGTATTGCTAGACTTACTTAAGGTAACAATTTAACACATTCGACTGTCAAAGTGAGGGCTATCAGGATGCAGAATGATTTTCACCTTTAGTGTCAGCATGTAGCTTCTGTTAACTGACACAATTATATTAAATTCCAATGTACTGATAGCATTTTAATTAATATTTAAGCTATTATAGTAATGTTTTTATTAGTCTATTCACCCACTGTGACACTGGCACGTATACAGTGTCAGTGTCCCCACATTGCCCCAGAAATGTCCCCATCTTTAGTGAAACATTTCCACTATCCCTCGTTCAGACATTGGGTTCCTTCGTCAGGGAAGTCTGACTCGTGAATGAGACTCACAGTACATTTACTGAAACTGCATCAGTTTCCTTCTTTTTAAATAAAGAGGGGTTTGTGTTCTAAGTGTTAATTATTGAAGCCATATAAGTCATGCTGATAAGGCTATTCTGCTTAAATAGTCATTGCAATTTCCATTTAAGCAATACAATGTTATTATAGAGCTTTCCAGTAAATACATGGAGATTGTCGTTATTAGACTTTTAATTTTCAAGAGAAGAACTGTATTCAGTGTACACAAAAAGGTATCACCATTTGAGAACGGCATTATTACATGACAGAGGTCCCAAAAAGGACTTAACAAACAACTTGTGGCTGATTTAAATGAGGGTCTAAGGTCACTGGAAGATGTTAGACATGAAGGGCGATTACTTTAAGTAATGATATGGGATTCAAAGGTAATGACACAATAACATGGTAGATAAAGACGAGGACACCAGATGTGATATTTTCAGACATTGAAAGAAATAAGGAAATTGAAAGTGTGAAAAGGGACAAGATTAAATAAATTGTGTTAGGAGAAAAACAAGATAATATGAGAAACTAGAAGAGATTATAAGGTAGTTGAGATAAAAGGAAGATTACAAAAAAGAGATGAGATTGAAAAAGCATAGAGGCAAGAGAAGATAAGGTTGAAGAGGAAAGTGTGAATAATTCAGATAAAAGAAAAGGAGATGAGGTGAGGTATTAAGAAGAGGACATCAATGAGGGGTGAAAGAAGAAATAAAGTACAATCTGTATATTTGTATAGTGGCTTGCAACAAACATTTAACTTTTGCAAGCACTACACTTGACAACAACAACTAATGGTGTCAACAGACAGTAATGATCACTTTACTTTTTGCTCTTGAGAGCTGTGATGCGATTGTTTATGTAAAACTTTATGGCCAACAATGTCTTTGTTTGAGTGCTTCTCCTTCCATTTCAAGACACTTATCGCATGTGTTAATGAAGGTCATCATGGCTTCTCAACAGCTTGGATCTCCATCTTTTCCCACAGCTGTTTCTTGAAAGGCTGCCGACCTGTATAAAAATGAAACAAATAAATTATTTTGTGTTTTTCTGGAACTGCTATGGAAAAGTTATTTGAGAGTAAAAGTTGATAAACATATATGAATAATAATAACACAAGTTCAATGGCATTAAAACGATATCAACGCGGCTGAGTCCATAGGTTAATCCAATGTGTCTGTCACTTTGAAAACATTACTGATAATCCATCATTCCATTTTTATGTCAAAAACTGAGTTTTCATATTAGCTGCTAATGACAGCTTCCTGTTTTGGGTATTCTGGCTACGCGTCACTCTTACTCCTTATTTTGTAACATGTGTGTGTATGTGGAACTTCCCCTCGATTCCATTGGCTCTGGCGGTTAGAAAGAGATGTCAATCATCAAAATCGATCAAGGGAGGGGGACCAGAGATAGTCAAATCCACCCAAATGACCCCAGAAGTGGTTTTTATTTTTCTAAACCTCTAAAAAGGTCAAATATCACTTGTTTTGCATCAATCTTGATACAGGGTACTTATTATATGTTGTAGTTTGGATTCCTAAAGCTTTTAGTCTACTAGCCCATCATCCAAGGGTGGTTTTCACTAGAAGTAATGTTTTTTTTTACTGTGTTCAATCTGAATTTACTTTCAAATAAAAAAAATCCATATTGATTCTGACTCTTCTGCATCCAACTCACAGGTTTATCATTGCTTTGAGAAAACAGATTATTAATGTTCCCCTTTTAGAAGAGAAGATATGGTCATTCGTTCTGGGAATGTCATTTCGAGCCTGAGACCTGAAAAACAGGCTCAGGGCTCAACAGGTTAACTGTCAGTGCAGCAAAGTCAGACCTCCACTGTATGATTCTCCCACCTTGAATACTGTTTGACAAACTGCTCGTTTGCTTGTGCCACAACCCTGACACCCAGAGAACAGCTGTACGAGAGCTGTCCAGGTGTTTGACAGAAAGCCACATTCATACCACCTCTGTACCATCCTGGAGAAACACAATGTCTTGACTTTTGACCATTTTAAGTCTTTTAAAAGTATGTGTTTTCTTTATAATGTTTACATGGACTGCCCCCCCCCCCCCCATCCACAGACAACACTCTGGACGCTGCACTAGGTCAGAAACCAGAGGACACTGTGAGGTCCACCGCAGACGGTCCACTTTTGGACAAAATGTCCTCTAATTAAAGACAGCTCGTTGTGGAACAGCCTCCCAGCTGAGACACGGGATCGTCCCACTCTCAATAGGTTCAAAGGTCAACTCAAAGAACGGTTGAGAAACAAACAGACGTGCGATCACCGCTAAACGCACTCTAACACGGGGGTATCTCCTCTTGCACCTGAGGCAGCTCTTGTGTCTTCTCTTGCACTCTATATGTCGGAGCTGCTATATTGTACCTCCATGTGGTAAATACTTGTGTGCTGCTCTTGCTCTTTTGCACTTTTTGCATATCATGTATTTTGTTTTTGCTATGTTTGTAAAATGTAATGTTCTTAAATGTTTGATGTGAGGGGCTGCGGGTGGAAATGAGCTCAAAGCTAAATCTGGCACTGTTACGCTCGACACATTTTAATGTTTTACGTGTTCATGTGCATTGTCCCTGCCAAATAAACGATGAAATGAAATGAAATGCCACATCAGTCATTTAAGTCTTACAATTTAGTATTTATGGTGCAATTATATTATGTATTTCTATGAAGTGATACAAATCGAATTGAAATGATGGTAATTACGATCTGACTTGCCGTAAGCTGATACAAAATGGTGCCGTACAAAAGACCAGCATCATATCCCACAAACTTGAATGGGATATCATTTTTTTTAAAAAACATTTAAATGTCTTGATGATTTAAAACGTATGAAAAACGTTTCAATTATTCATTAGGATTAAAACAAGAATTAAAAATGAATAGGAAATGATCTTTCTTTTAAATGTGTACTTTATCATCCAGTTACCATGGACCCCAAAACAACAGCATCTCTGACATGTGTGTGTGAGACGACTCTGCTTAAGGCCCCCTGACTGGACCCCATGTAATGAAGCATGAACTGACCTCTCACCATCAGTTGGTATGACTGGGACAAAGCAGGCTGAGCTAACGTTAGAGCACACATGTCAAACATGATGTTTCCTTCAGTTTATGGTCAGACAAACAGAAAGAAGTGCAGTTTAATGTGGTTCAAGTAACGTGGACCCCACAACAACAGCACCCCTGGCATGTGTGTGTGAGAGTATTCTGCTCAAGGCCCCTGAATGGACCCCATTTCATCAGACAAATCTGACTGCGTTTGACACACATTCAGAGATACACTGATCTACAGGAAAGCCAATTGAACCATCAAATACTAAATATCAATAAAGCAGGAAATGGATATATACTGAATTATTAGGGAAATGAAGTCAATGGACAAGTCCTTTGAAGACGTACCTGTGTGTTGGAGATTGAAGATCTCTGAGGAGCTGGCTCACTCGTGCTGGGGATCTCAGCCTCAGAAGACTCGTGGCAGTAGCTTGCTCTCCAACCTGAAGGATAATTCAGCGTTATTAATGAGAAGACGGTGCATTTACCTGATTCACAAGTGATTAGAGGTAGAAACAACTGTGTTAGTCTAAATGCGAGGAAAGAGAATAACTCCTAATCTAATATTTACTAACACTGTTTGTGGTCATCATTGACTAATCTTCCTAGACTGGAAATCCTCTTCTTGTGCTGCATCAACACTTCATAAATAAAAATATACCACGTTTTACGTTCATAAAACAACAACTTACAACTCAATTTCAAATATGTATAATTGTATTTAGGACTGACCATCATGTTCATTCTTGCCAGTAGAAGTCAAACATAAAGACAGCACAGCTGACATGATATATCCTCCTCCTCCTCCTTTGTGATTCTTCAGAATGTTTTCATTCCCCGCTGTACTCCACCACAAAGTCTCCTGTTTGTGAATGAGCAGTGGCAGACCCCTGACCTAACCACATGACAGGTTATTATTCAAATGATTACATGTACAGTGGTTCATCTTCTTGCCATGTTTCTTTTATTAAAATTAACCAAAACTATATGATAATAATAGTTATTAGTTCTGGTTTTGTTTATACATTATCCTGGCACACTTGAGCAGGCAAACCAATCAGCTTTCCCATCAACATGTTTTCTCTCACTGATTGTGCTGTTATGTTGAATGTTTGTTGTTTGTGTTTCATGTATTTGTGTCTGGATATTTGTCTATGTTGGTGTTGGACATGGAGCTGCTGTGACGCAAGTCCAATGTCAGACTTGATATGACAAATAAAGTAATATCGTATCGTGTATCGTATCAATAGTATGAGGATGCAATTGATGCAACATTACTTTAATCAATGAACTCTAAGTACTAGTAAGGGTGTACTGTGGATCTGATCAACTTTGAACATAAGAACACAAATTGTACTGATGACAAAAATACATACCTTTAAAAGAGTTGATGTACATCACTTCCAATTTTGCAGTATTGTCAACTGTCTCGATCGCATGTTCGATCGCATCCGTGAGGGGGGGTTTCCTGCGTCTCAGTCCTGCCATTTCTCATCCTATAATAAAAAACAATGAAGCGTTAATGTGACCAGACACCACCATAATTAATGTATTAGACAACTACATCTAGGACACTGTGGGCAGGGTGATGCAGCTGGTTCCACTTTAGTACACTTGAGCCATAATAGGTTGAAATAGAAACCCATCCATGTCACTGAAACTAAACAGGGAAAAGAGGACAGCATGGCTGATCACTGGCTGATCACTGCCCCGGAAAAAACTTAACAGTAACATACTGTAAATACATTTAGCAAAACGCTCAAATGTAAACACTACTTGGATGTCAATAAGATAGATGGATAGAAAGATTTATCCAAACAGGGAAATCACAGTGTTGCAGTAGGAGTAGTTTTTTTTAATATAAGTTAAAACATTTAAAGGAAAAACCATTATTATTTGATTGATTAACTCACTATTGACTAGTAATTGAAAGTCCCTGTATCATTAAAGGTGGGGTATGTAATTTATTTCAGAAACACTTTTTGTTATATTCCATGGAATTCTCTTAACATCCCGATAGCAATGAATATATAAAATGCTTTGACAAAAAATCCATAAAAAGTGGAAGCCGTGGCGCTGTAAAAAGCACGACCAATCATCTGAGCCGGCCCGGCTAAAGTAACTGGATGGCCTACCTGCCTGTCAGCCTTCCATCTGTGCACAAACTTATCTTGTGCCCTCATTGGTCATGTGCGCGTGCGTGTGTGTTGGAGGAGGGGCTCTGTGAGGAAGTGGCAGATTTGTTCCGGGTGTGTATTTTCAAATTCTAATGCACTCGAGCTGGTTTCTCCAAAATCACCTACCCCACCTTTAAATGCTCTCTGGTCTAAAAATAACTTTCACTTCTAACTTCATGCACAATCTTTCCTACATGCTATTTTTGGGATACATGATACATTTGAAACAAAGTTTAGAGAAAAAAAG
Organism: Pseudochaenichthys georgianus; assembly: GCF_902827115.2. NCBI lineage: Eukaryota > Metazoa > Chordata > Actinopteri > Perciformes > Channichthyidae > Pseudochaenichthys > Pseudochaenichthys georgianus. The sequence continues at coordinate 3,018,376 of NC_047513.1, read as the reverse complement.
GAAATCTTCCAGTCACATTTGTCACACAGCTGATAGATTGAAGCAGACTAAGCAGGCGTTTCAACGCTAGGTGCTGCTGATGATGTTAGCAAATTAGCTACGTTAGCTAGCTAGCATAGACTTATAGCTAGTGTAGCACACTAGCTATAGATACAGATACTTGTAGATACCAGTGGCGGTAATAGGGGGTGGCTACTTGGGCTCAAGCCCCGGATGTTTTCTGAAAAGCCCCGGATGTTTCACTTAAAACATTTTTTTTGTTGAAAACGTCTCGTGAGTACTGTGCAGTACCGGAGTCCATCAGAGAGGCAGCCGCTGCGGGAGCCTGTGTACTGCGTAGCCTTCACTGCCCTGAAGAAGTGATCCTTCCTAGTGCCTGACGAGTTTTAAGCTAATAGCCTATAAAGTTATGGATATTAGAAAGGTCCTTTCATCGAAGCAGGCGCCACAAGCTGCAGCAGCAGCAGTATCAGCAGCTGACAACAATGTCATCACCAGCAGTGAAGAAATGGATGATGTTTCAGGTTTGTGAATCTAATGGTGATGTCTGCGCTCTGGCTGACTGAGTAAGAAGTGAAAAAGAGTGATGTAACGTTAATGTTATAGCTAGTAAACATGGAGTAACTACACTAAGTATACCCTTATATGTTAGTATGTACAGAACATGACTACAAATTATCCTAAGATGTAACGTTAACCCTTCATACCTCAGTCTACTTTTAAGACACTAAAAGAAGAAAACAGGATTAGAAGAAGGGAGTGAAGAACAGAGCTGTAAAAGACAGCAGAGGTGCCAGCCAGGATCACATGCAAGAGAATAAGATACATTTCATGTTTCTTATTTACATCTGAAGTGTATGAGGTGCCAGTCAGGATCACATGTACTGTAAGAGAATAAGATGCATTTTATTTTATTGTTTTACATATTAATTATATTGTTAATCTTAATTTTGTTTTATATTTTCTTCTTTCAATGGATGTTCCTTGGATCAGTGATCTGAAGTGACTTCAACCAGCTGCTGACTCTATTTGAGTGTGTTAAGGCATTAGTTTGCTTCATTAAATGGTGTTAATGAATAAGTGTTCTCCAGTGCCTTTTGTCCGCTTTAAGGTATTATTAAGGGAGGTTTAATTTTGCTGTCAAAGTGCACCAGATTGATGGTTTTAACTTCAATATTTAAAAAAGAAATCTTCCCGGGGGAGGATGCCCCCGGACCCCCCTTGAGGAGGCGACGACCCCCCTAAAAGATGTTTGGTCTGCCCCCCACTTGTAAATGATTACCCCTGCTGCACCAACCCCCCCGCTCAACAACTCCTGGGCTAAGCCCTGGATCTCCTACAATCCTAAATCTGCCACTGGTAGATACATTAGCTACATAGCTACTTTATCTAGCTAATATAGCTACGTTAGCTAGCCTGCTAATATGAGGTAGCAATCTCTCCAAAGTGAAATAATTAATATGCAAAACCTGTTGCTTTATAACTGTTTTTTACTGAGTTACTTCATGTGGATTACTATATTCTAAAGCATGTAAACACAGTTTCATAGTCTGAATGTAAGCTACCTGGTTAATGTTCAGTAAAATATGTGCATTTAAAAGTAAAAAAAATGTATAGTCATAACTTACCTTTTCATTAGCTGCCAGTGAAGTGCAAAATGAGATCAACATGGTTCTCTCCATTCTCTCCTCATATGGAGCGCTTGTTTTAAATAGTCAGCATATCCTGTAAAGGTGGTCATGCTATCACAATGAGAATTCCTCTCTCCGCCCACCAGGAATGTCCCAATATCTAAATCAAGGTGACCCAATCTGACCATATCATTAAGACAAGGCTATTTGTTAAGAATATTTAGATTTGTATTATTTTATATATATATATATATATATATATATATATATATATATATATATATATATATACAGGGATGCAAACTCATCAGGTATGAAAAAGGTGACAAGTACAATATCTGAGTACTTTTACTCAAGCACAAGATCTGAGTACTCTTAGAACATAATATTTTAGCATTTTGCTAACTGTTAGGTTGTCTATGGCGTTTTCAATGTTAAGTTAGCATTTATGCTAACGGTTAGCTTGTCTAAGCCCTTTTCAATGTAAAGTTAGCATATATGCTAACGTTTGGCTTATATTCGAAATATTCAAAAGTGCTCAATGCCCAATCTGCAGTACGCATGTGCGCACTCTCCTAAAGAAACCCACTCTCAACCCGTCTGATGTTATAAACTACAGGCCTGTCTCTCTACTCCCGTTCCTGTCTAAAACACTTGAACGCGCTGACTTTAAACAACTCTCCTGTTATCTCCATCAGAACAACCTTCTGGATCCGCACCAGTCTGGTTTCAAGGCAGGTCACTCCACAGAAACTGCCCTCCTTGCTGTCACTGAGGAACTGCACACTGCTAAAGCAGCCTCCCTCTCCTCTGTCATCATCCTGTTGGACCTGTCTGCTGCATTCGACACGGTGAATCATCAGATCCTCCTTCGCACTCTCCAAGAACTTGGACTTTCAGGCTCTGCACTTTCCCTCATCACCTCATACCTCAAAGACCGCACCTACAGGGTTACTTGGAGGGGGTCGGAGTCAGACCCTTGTCAATTAACTACAGGGGTCCCTCAGGGCTCTGTTCTTGGTCCCCTCCTCTTCTCCTTGTACACAAACTCGCTCGGATCTGTCATTAGCCCGCATGGTTTTTCATACCACTGCTACGCTGACGACACCCAATTCATTCTGTCTTTCCCCGCTCAGAGACCCAGGTCGTCGCACGCATCTCTGCTTGTCTAGCTGACATCTCTCAGTGGATGTCTGCTCATCACCTCAAGCTCAACCTTGACAAGACTGAACTGCTTTTCCTTCCGGGAAAAGATTGTCCCACTCTTGACCTAACAATCAACATCGGCACCTCTGTTGTTTCCCCGACTCAGACTGCAAGGAATCTGCGTGTGATCCTGGATAACAACCTGTACTTCACTGCAAACATCGCTGCTACAACCCGCTGCTGCAGATACACGCTTTACAACATCAGGAGGATACGTCCCCAGCTGACCCAGAAAGCGATGCAGGTTCTGGTCCAGGCTCTCGTCATCTCACGCCAAGACTACTGCAACTCCCTCCTGGCTGGTCTACCTGCATGTGCCATCCGACCTCTGCAGCTCATCCAGAATGCAGCGGCTCGTCTGGTCTTCAACCTTCCTAAATTCTCCCACACCACGCCGCTCCTCCGCTCCCTCCACTGGCTTCCGATAACTGCTAGAATCCACTTCAAGACACTGATACTTGCGTACCATGCTGCGAATGGATCTGGCCCTTCCTACATCCAGGACATGGTTAAACCGTACACCCCAGCACGTGCACTCCGCTCTGCATCAACCAACGACTCGCTGCACCCTCGCTGCGAAGGGGGCCCAAGTTCCCATCAGCAAAAACACGTGGGTTTGCTATCCTGGCTCCAAGATGGTGGAATGAGCTCACCATTGACATCAGGACAGCAGAAAGCTTACACACCTTCCGGCGCAGACTGAAACTCATCTCTTTAGACTCCACTTCGAGCGATAGAACTATTAACAAAGCACTTATATACTAATAAAGGGCTGGCTTATCTAAAGCCAGTTGAGTAGCACTTGAAATGTTTTTGCTCTATGAAACCTGATGTACTTATATGATTCTGTTTTCTTCAAGCTTGTATTTTGTTGGTCGAACGCACTTATCGTAAGTCGCTTTGGATAAAAGCGTCAGCTAAATGCAATGTAATGTAATGTAATGCGAGATGGTCCGCCATATTGGACAACGCCGGACGGCAGCCCAAGTAGGACAACATTGACACAGTGGCTTTTGGCAAAGCTCAAAAGGAAATCTCGAGAGAGAGAGAGAGAGAGAGAGAGAGAGAGAGAGAGAGAGAGAGAGAGAGAGAGAGAGAGATGAGTTATTGTTATTACAACGTGACTTCACTATTATTTAACAACTCTTTTTATTGGGTTCTTTTATTTGGGGTTAAGTACATTGTCAGAATAAGTGAGAAATGAATTTAACTTCTGTTAGACAGCTATATGCCATACATGTTTGCACACATTCACAGTAAATATGTATTCAGTATGATAGCTGCTCGATAAAGTTTCTCCAATAAACTAACCCAAACTAACTGTATCACTATAACATGATGATGATGATGATGATGATGATGATGATGATGATGATGATGATGATGATGATGATGATGATGATGATGATGATGATGATGATGATGATGATGATGATAAAGAATGCATCTAACGTTCCACTGTTCATTATAATAAAAAAACAGAGCATTAAACAAACCATCATGCTCTTACTTTGAAATCATGCGGAAATGTCGTCATCAGCAGGCCATCGCGTGGTTTCCGAGACCGGCGGAAAATATGTCTCAAAATTCCGTGTATGTAAAAAGACGATCCACGAGCAGAAATGTGAGATCTGCAAGCGCATTTTTGGTCGACAAATACAAAATGGATTCACAAATGCCTGATCGAAAGTTGTCAATGTTAAAGAGATATTCACAGATCTTTTTTTTATTTGTGAAAATATTTAGCGTATTTGCAGATCCGAAGTTATTTGCAAATGTTTTGAATGCATTTGTGGATGGTGTTTTACATTTCCAAATCACATATTTACACACAAATTATTTTTATGTTCACACAAATAATTATGAGACATATCTATGCCCATAGAGCTCTGCCGATTTCTCCTCCCTAACCCCCAGGTTGCGTTCCGATAATCCAAAAATCAGCTCCTACATTCTAAGCCTATCTCCTAGTCCTTGACCTCTGAGTGAAACGTCATGGGGTTAAGGGATAGTGGATAGGAGAATTCAAAAGGACTTAGGAGAAGAGACTGCGGTACTTTAGAGAATCCGACTGCACTTTCACTATCCGACGTGTTTATGATGCGCCAGCGGACATCATGAATGTGCGTCTGCTGCTGTGGGGAAACTATGGAAACCACAGTTTTCTATACAGCGGACTACAACATGGATGTTTAATAAGAACGAGGGACTCCTGTGAACTCATCTAGAGACTCTGCACCGTGCTCTGATGCTGCTGCTTTGCTTTATGAACGGGGACAACAGAGAAACATATTCTTCAGGACCAAAGTTGGAATTGAAATAAAAAAGGAAAGTGAAACTTATGCTCGTCACCCTCTCCCTCCGGTCCACATGAATACAAATGATCCCAATACGTATGATTGATGAAAATATCTTAAAATAAATACAAATGTATTTATTATAAACGTTAGTCCTTACGGCTCAGACGCGGCTCAGCGCAGCGCTTCTCTAAAATTAGGATGAATCCTATTTTTGACGCGGCGCAGCCGTAACATAAGGTCGGGCAGGCAGCCCCCCCTCGCAGGAAGTGGAAAGGTGGGAGGGGGGGGGCAGGAGCTCCAACAAGCCGTGTAGGACAGAGAGTGAATACACATGCTATACAGAGATGCTGTTTGAGAAACCAATGTGAGTTTGATTGAATCAATCAATCAATCAATGTTTATTTATATAGCCCAATATCACAAATGTTACATTTGTCTCAGTGGTCTTCACAGTGTGTACAGAATATCAGTATGACAATATAAATCTATTCTAGTAGACCTCAACAATGGAATTATGATCTGTAGAAATGGCCATGACATGGGACCTTTAAGTACATTTACTTTCACTATTTTAAATGACTACTTATTATATTTCATTTCTTGTTATTATATTTAATTACTTGTATTTCATTTATTTAAATTACTACTTTTTTACATATCATATTTATGAATTATGTATTATATTGTTATTACGTGTACTTGCCTTTTTATTGTATAGCCTACTCCTTTTCAATGTGCCTGCTCTGTATCTTTGCAGTAAACTTGCTGGAGGACACAAAGGGTTTCTGATTCTCTTTTAAAGTACATCTGTAGATCTTTCTCACGGCCCTCTATTGCTCTCATAGAACACATGAACACTGGGAGAGGTGGGGGGGGGGTGTACCTTAGCGGTGGCGTGGTTTAGCATCTCCTGCCAGGTGGGGTCCAGCGTGTTCCTGTCCGCCTGCAGACCCTGCTCCGCCACATACACCATCTCTCTGGCTGCAGTGTGCATGGACACGGCCCGCTCATACCTCAGAGCGGCTTTCTGCGTCTCCTGCTGAGCCTGGGGGGGGGGGGCACAGCAGCAGATAAACACCAGGCTGGGGGGTCACAGATTACATGGAACTGGATCTCCTCATAAGGGTACAAAAAAGGTTACTGTGTTCCCTTACAGTTACATAAAAAACCAGATAACTGTAACATTTCTAGAAATTGGGGATTACCATCAGCATTACAGCGTTAGTACAACTGAAAAGAGCATCTCGTGTTTGATGTAAAGGATCAGATGTTCTCTCTTCTCTGTGAGCTGTACTGTTCTGTAGGATAATACTTTAAAGGAGACCAATCATGCTATATTTGAATAATATATTGTAGGGCCATATGTATATATTTAATTTTATACGTTTTTTTTCAACATACCAAACAGATCATGCATTTTAGCCATGCCTCATTTCGCTCTATTTTGCTCTCCTCCACTCTGTCTTTGCATGCGCTGCAGCTGACCACGCCCCCCACCTGACCACGCCCCCTGCTAAGGAGGGGCCGAGTTACAAGCCTCATGTTACCATGCTGTTGCCATGGCAACCTCCCATTCCCCTGATTGGTGGAGAGTTGGCCATATAGGCGGAGCTCCCCGTTTCTGATGTCACACTATTTTCAAATCTGGATCAGTCTGTATCAGATCCGTTGCAGCCTCGTTTTCAGAGATGTGGGTACGGAGGAAAAGAGAGAGGGTTGTGTTTTCTGACACTTGGTGAGTTCCCTGACACACCGGGGACACATGTGCATGTTTAAAAGACGTACAAAAGTGCATTTTGCATGATAGGTCCCCTTTCAGTGTGAGTCTATCTCTACTGCCTGAATCTGCTGCATGCTTTTCACTTTCTTTGTTCCTTTGTTCTGTTTTTAATTCAGCAGGTGAACCTGTATGTTCATAACATAGTGTGTGTGAGCTTAGCTGTGTGTGTTAAAGTAAAACAGAGCATTTTCTGTCAGCTCAGGTTTTATTTCTGCTGTTCAACCTGTAGTCTGTGCTCAAGTGTTTCAGTGCTGGTGGACAGGCTGCTGCCTGAAGCTGCTTCATGAAAGGCTATTTTCCTATCAATAAGATCATTTCTGATCTGGATATCATGGTTTCTTCTTCCTAAGGTCCGAAAGTAGCATAAAGTTACATTACTTTTTATTATATTTTTATTAAAATACTGATTACACCTTTTTCCAGGTAACTGCTGTAGTAATTGTGACAGAATATATTTGAGTAACCCTCCCATTCTAAACGATCATAATATATACTGCTTTTATATAAAAGGTGCATTTATTTAAAGGCAGCAAACAGAGTGGAGCTGGTTCTTTCATCCTCAGGCTGGTGAAGGTGCAGCTAGTCTGAATGGCTTTGTAGACTGCAGGGTAGCTGGTGGATTTACTCCAGGTGGAACTAAAGTCTGATTCAACACTTGATTATATTTCACATCATTCATCCAGATCTGTGAAGTAACTAAAGGTATTAAATACATGTAGTGGAGTAGAAGTACAATAGTAATCTCTAAATTCTAGTGGGGTAAAATTACAAAGTAGCTAAACATTGAAATACTCAAGTAAATTACAAGTCGAAATTGTACCTAAGTTCAGTACTTGAGCAAATGTACTTACAGTAGTGACTTCACACCACTGTGCTTACTACCGCCATGTCAGTGAGGTGCATTGTTATTGGAGATCATTCATTCACACATGCACCTCAGTGAGCGAGGCCTGCAGGAAGGAGCGTCAGTGTTAGCTTAAGGCAAGGGTACTCTAGCCACACGGGAAGGTCTGCTGGACGGCTCCGCGTGAGGAACCAGCAGGGAGGCCCGCTGGATGGAACCAAGAGAAAGTAAGGGCGCTGCTGAAGAGGAAGGACTGCTTCACTGTGGAGGAGGGATACAGAGTCTGGGTGGTAGTGCTCAAACACTTTGTGCTGCCAGTGGAAATTGTGAGAACAATGCAGGCAGCCATCCAATTATTGCTTTCAATTAGAAGTTTTACTCGCAATTTACAATAGTTTAATTACAATAGTTTAATTACAGTTTCAAATGACTTGTCACAACATGAACAGCCACGGTCGATTATATTCCATTGCAGACGACTCATTCCCTGTCAGCCACGCTTACTGACCAAGAGACCAATCTCTTCATCTGCATTCCCGTTATCCAGTGGGTGCGTAGTGTTGAGACGACGTGCTGACTGCGTCTCCAATGTAATGCTGTTTGATACGGAGAGGATAAGAGCATGTGACATGACTCCTGAGATCTTACCGATCTTTTTTTTGTTCTGAGATTAAATTCAGACTTTTGTTTTTCTGACTTTAATTTCAGAACTCCAAAAGAAAAAACACTATTGGTCAGATTTAAAAAATATTCACATGTGACCCTAATCCTATTCTGTAGATAGATGACACATAATCACAAGATGTTCATGTAATTATGTGTGAATGTAATAAAGCAAATCAATATGCCCGCACACCGTCACAGACTGTCACACGTAAAGGTCCATGTCATCCAGTTCTTACCCATCCCCCTGTGAAGCTTCTGCATGTAAACGCTCTGCAGAGTCACACCCCTCAAAGTGCACCCTGTAGCGAGTACACCTCTTTCTTCCTGGTCACAGTGACGTAGCGGTCACAGTGACGTAGCGGTCACAGTGACGTAGCGGTCACGGTGACGTAGCGGTCACGGTGACGTAGCGGTCACGGTGACGTAACGGTCACAGTGACGTAACGGTCACGGTGACGTAGCGGTCACAGTGACGTAACGGTCACGGTGACGTAGCGGTCACAGTGACGTAACGGTCACAGTGACCTAGCGGTCACGGTGACGTAGCGGTCACAGTGACGTAGCGGTCACAGTGACGTAGCGGTCACAGTGACGTAGCGGTCACTGTGACGTAGCGGTCACGGTGACGTAACGGTCACGGTGACCTAGCGGTCACGGTGACGTAGCGGTCACAGTGACGTAGCGGTCACAGTGACCTAGCGGTCACGGTGACGTAGCGGTCACAGTGACGTAGCGGTCACAGTGACGTAGCGGTCACAGTGACGTAGCGGTCACTGTGACGTAGCGGTCACAGTGACGTAACGGTCACAGTGACGTAACGGTCACGGTGACCTAGCGGTCACGGTGACGTAGCGGTCACAGTGACGTAGCGGTCACAGTGACCTAGCGGTCACGGTGACGTAGCGGTCACAGTGACGTAGCGGTCACTGTGACGTAGCGGTCAAAGTGACGTAGCGGTCACAGTGACGTAGCGGTCACGGTGACGTAGCGGTCACGGTGACGTAGCGGTCACGGTGACGTAGCGGTCACGGTGACGTAGCGGTCACGGTGACGTAGCGGTCACGGTGACGTAACGGTCACGGTGACGTAGCGGTCACGGTGACGTAACGGTCACGGTGACGTAGCGGTCACAGTGACGTAGCGGTCACAGTGACGTAGCGGTCACAGTGACGTAACGGTCACAGTGACGTAACGGTCACAGTGACCTAGCGGTCACAGTGACCTAGCGGTCACGGTGACCTAGCGGTCACGGTGACCTAGCGGTCACGGTGACGTAGCGGTCACAGTGACCTAGCGGTCACAGTGACCTAGCGGTCACAGTGACGTAGCGGTCACTGTGACGTAGCGGTCACTGTGACGTAGCGGTCACAGTGACGTAACGGTCACAGTGACCTAGCGGTCACGGTGACGTAGCGGTCACGGTGACGTAGCGGTCACAGTGACGTAGCGGTCACAGTGACGTAGCGGTCACTGTGACGTAGCGGTCACAGTGACGTAGCGGTCACAGTGACGTAGCGGTCACAGTGACGTAGCGGTCACAGTGACGTAGCGGTCACGGTGACGTAGCGGTCACGGTGACGTAACGGTCACGGTGACGTAGCGGTCACGGTGACGTAGCGGTCACAGTGACGTAACGGTCACGGTGACGTAACGGTCACGGTGACGTAACGGTCACAGTGACCTAGCGGTCACGGTGACGTAGCGGTCACAGTGACGTAGCGGTCACAGTGACGTAGCGGTAGCGGACACGGTGACGTAGCGGTCACGGTGACGTAGCGGTCACGGTGACGTAGCGGTCACGGTGACGTAGCGGTCTCAGTGACGTAGCGGTCACAGTGACGTAGCGGTCACAGTGACGTAGCGGTCACGGTGACGTAGCGGTCACGGTGACGTAGCGGTCACGGTGACGTAGCGGTCACGGTGACGTAGCGGTCACGGTGACGTAGCGGTCACGGTGACGTAGCGGTCACGGTGACGTAGCGGTCACAGTGACGTAACGGTCACGGTGACGTAACGGTCACGGTGACGTAGCGGTCACAGTGACGTAACGGTCACAGTGACGTAACGGTCACAGTGACCTAGCGGTCACAGTGACGTAGCGGTCACAGTGACGTAGCGGTCACTGTGACGTAGCGGTCACAGTGACGTAGCGGTCACAGTGACGTAGCGGTCACAGTGACGTAGCGGTCACAGTGACGTAACGGTCACGGTGACCTAGCGGTCACGGTGACGTAGCGGTCACAGTGACGTAGCGGTCACAGTGACGTAGCGGTCACAGTGACGTAGCGGTCGCAGTGACGTAGCGGTCGCAGTGACGTAGCGGTCGCAGTGACGTAACGGTCACGGTGACGTAGCGGTCACGGTGACGTAGCGGTCACGGTGACGTAGCGGTCACGGTGACGTAACGGTCACGGTGACGTAGCGGTCACAGTGACGTAACGGTCACAGTGACCTAGCGGTCACGGTGACGTAGCGGTCACAGTGACGTAGCGGTCACAGTGACGTAGCGGTCACAGTGACGTAGCGGTCACAGTGACGTAGCGGTCACAGTGACGTAGCGGTCACAGTGACGTAACGGTCACAGTGACCTAGCGGTCACGGTGACCTAGCGGTCACGGTGACGTAGCGGTCACAGTGACGTAGCGGTCACAGTGACGTAGCGGTCACAGTGACGTAACGGTCACAGTGACGTAGCGGTCACAGTGACGTAGCGGTCACAGTGACGTAGCGGTCACAGTGACGTAACGGTCACAGTGACCTAGCGGTCACAGTGACCTAGCGGTCACGGTGACGTAGCGGTCACGGTGACGTAACGGTCACGGTGACGTAGCGGTCACGGTGACGTAGCGGTCACGGTGACGTAGCGGTCACGGTGACGTAGCGGTCACAGTGACGTAACGGTCACAGTGACCTAGCGGTCACGGTGACGTAGCGGTCACAGTGACGTAGCGGTCACGGTGACGTAGCGGTCACTGTGACGTAGCGGTCACAGTGACGTAGCGGTCACAGTGACGTAGCGGTCACAGTGACGTAGCGGTCACTGTGACGTAGCGGTCACAGTGACGTAGCGGTCACAGTGACGTAGCGGTCACAGTGACGTAGCGGTCACTGTGACGTAGCGGTCACAGTGACGTAACGGTCACAGTGACCTAGCGGTCACGGTGACGTAGCGGTCACAGTGACGTAGCGGTCACAGTGACCTAGCGGTCACGGTGACGTAGCGGTCACAGTGACGTAGCGGTCACGGTGACGTAGCGGTCACGGTGACGTAGCGGTCACGGTGACGTAGCGGTCACGGTGACGTAGCGGTCACAGTGACGTAGCGGTCACAGTGACGTAGCGGTCACAGTGACGTAGCGGTCACAGTGACGTAGCGGTCACGGTGACGTAACGGTCACGGTGACGTAACGGTCACGGTGACGTAACGGTCACGGTGACGTAACGGTCACGGTGACGTAGCGGTCACAGTGACGTAGCGGTCACAGTGACGTAACGGTCACGGTGACGTAACGGTCACGGTGACGTAGCGGTCACGGTTGACGTAGCGGTCACGGTGGACGTAACGGTCCACGGTGACGTAGCGGTCCGGGGGGGACGTGGGGGGGGGGGGGGGGGGGCTCACGGTTGACGTAGCGGTCCACGGTGACGAGCGGTCACGGTGACGTAGCGGTCACGGTGACGTAGCGGTCACGGTGACGTAGCGGTCACGGTGACGTAGCGGTCACGGTGACGTAACGGTCACGGTGACGTAGCGGTCACGGTGACGTAGCGGTCACGGTGACGTAACGGTCACGGTGACGTAACGGTCACGGTGACGTAGCGGTCACGGTGACGTAACGGTCACAGTGACCTAGCGGTCACGGTGACCTAGCGGTCACGGTGACGTAGCGGTCACGGTGACGTAGCGGTCACAGTGACGTAGCGGTCACGGTGACGTAACGGTCACAGTGACCTAGCGGTCACAGTGACCTAGCGGTCACGGTGACGTAGCGGTCACAGTGACGTAGCGGTCACAGTGACGTAACGGTCACGGTGACGTAACGGTCACGGTGACGTAACGGTCACGGTGACGTAGCGGTCACGGTGACGTAGCGGTCACGGTGACGTAGCGGTCACGGTGACGTAACGGTCACGGTGACGTAGCGGTCACGGTGACGTAGCGGTCACGGTGACGTAACGGTCACGGTGACGTAGCGGTCACGGTGACGTAGCGGTCACGGTGACGTAGCGGTCACGGTGACGTAACGGTCACGGTGACTTAACGGTCACGGTGACGTAGCGGTCACAGTGACGTAACGGTCACAGTGACCTAGCGGTCACGGTGACCTAGCGGTCACGGTGACGTAGCGGTCACAGTGACGTAGCGGTCACAGTGACGTAGCGGTCACAGTGACGTAACGGTCACAGTGACGTAGCGGTCACAGTGACGTAGCGGTCACAGTGACGTAGCGGTCACAGTGACGTAGCGGTCACAGTGACGTAACGGTCACAGTGACCTAGCGGTCACGGTGACGTAGCGGTCACAGTGACGTAACGGTCACGGTGACGTAGCGGTCACGGTGACGTAGCGGTCACGGTGACGTAGCGGTCACGGTGACGTAGCGGTCACGGTGACGTAGCGGTCACGGTGACGTAGCGGTCACGGTGACGTAACGGTCACGGTGACCTAGCGGTCACGGTGACGTAGCGGTCACAGTGACGTAGCGGTCACAGTGACGTAGCGGTCACTGTGACGTAGCGGTCACAGTGACGTAGCGGTCACGGTGACGTAGCGGTCACAGTGACGTAGCGGTCACGGTGACGTAGCGGTCACGGTGACGTAGCGGTCACAGTGACGTAGCGGTCACGGTGACGTAGCGGTCACAGTGACGTAGCGGTCACAGTGACGTAACGGTCACAGTGACGTAACGGTCACAGTGACGTAGCGGTCACAGTGACGTAGCGGTCACTGTGACCGCTACGTCACCGTGACCGCTAGGTCACGGTGACGTAGCGGTCACAGTGACGTAGCGGTCACAGTGACGTAGCGGTCACAGTGACGTAGCGGTCACAGTGACGTAGCGGTCACAGTGACGTAGCGGTCACGGTGACGTAGCGGTCACGGTGACGTAGCGGTCACGGTGACGTAACGGTCACGGTGACGTAGCGGTCACGGTGACGTAGCGGTCACGGTGACGTAACGGTCACGGTGACGTAACGGTCACGGTGACGTAGCGGTCACGGTGACGTAACGGTCACAGTGACCTAGCGGTCACGGTGACCTAGCGGTCACGGTGACGTAGCGGTCACGGTGACGTAGCGGTCACAGTGACGTAGCGGTCACAGTGACGTAGCGGTCACAGTGACGTAACGGTCACAGTGACCTAGCGGTCACAGTGACGTAGCGGTCACAGTGACGTAGCGGTCACAGTGACGTAGCGGTCACTGTGACCGTTACGTCACTGTGACCGCTACGTCACTGTGACCTAGCGGTCACTGTGACCTAGCGGTCACGGTGACGTAGCGGTCACAGTGACGTAGCGGTCACAGTGACGTAACGGTCACGGTGACGTAACGGTCACGGTGACGTAGCGGTCACGGTGACGTAGCGGTCACGGTGACGTAGCGGTCACGGTGACGTAGCGGTCACGGTGACGTAACGGTCACGGTGACGTAACGGTCACGGTGACGTAGCGGTCACGGTGACGTAGCGGTCACGGTGACGTAGCGGTCACGGTGACGTAGCGGTCACGGTGACGTAGCGGTCACGGTGACGTAGCGGTCACGGTGACGTAGCGGTCACGGTGACGTAACGGTCACGGTGACGTAGCGGTCACGGTGACGTAGCGGTCACGGTGACGTAGCGGTCACGGTGACGTAACGGTCACGGTGACGTAACGGTCACGGTGACGTAACGGTCACGGTGACGTAGCGGTCACGGTGACGTAACGGTCACAGTGACCTAGCGGTCACGGTGACGTAGCGGTCACGGTGACGTAGCGGTCACAGTGACGTAGCGGTCACAGTGACGTAACGGTCACAGTGACCTAGCGGTCACAGTGACCTAGCGGTCACGGTGACGTAGCGGTCACAGTGACGTAGCGGTCACAGTGACGTAACGGTCACGGTGACGTAACGGTCACGGTGACGTAACGGTCACGGTGACGTAGCGGTCACGGTGACGTAGCGGTCACGGTGACGTAGCGGTCACAGTGACGTAACGGTCACGGTGACGTAGCGGTCACGGTGACGTAACGGTCACGGTGACGTAACGGTCACGGTGACGTAACGGTCACGGTGACGTAACGGTCACGGTGACGTAACGGTCACGGTGACGTAGCGGTCACGGTGACGTAGCGGTCACGGTGACGTAGCGGTCACGGTGACGTAGCGGTCACGGTGACGTAGCGGTCACGGTGACGTAGCGGTCACGGTGACGTAGCGGTCACGGTGACGTAGCGGTCACGGTGACGTAGCGGTCACAGTGACGTAGCGGTCACAGTGACGTAGCGGTCACAGTGACGTAGCGGTCACAGTGACCTAGCGGTCACAGTGACGTAGCGGTCACAGTGACCTAGCGGTCACAGTGACGTAGCGGTCATAATAATAATAATATATTAATTTTATATAGCGCTTTTCTGAACCCAAAGACGCTTTACATTTGGGAGGGAGGGTAGACAAACAAAAACAAAGACAAAACCAAAAAGAAACAAAACACAACAGAAAAGCAGTCAGGAGGAAGTTGATTGAGAGGGGGCGGGGCTTATGGATAGAGAGTTGAAGAGGTGGGTTTTGAGGCGGGATTGGAACAGGGTGAGGGACTCAGACTCACGGAGGTATTGGGGGAGGGAGTTCCAGAGCTTCGGGGCTGCCACAGAGAAGGCTCTGTCCCCGAAGCTCCGGAGTTTGGCCTTGGGGATTGAAAGCAAACCGGTTGAGGTGGATCTGAGGGACCGGGGTGGTTGGTAGAAGGTGAGGAGGTCAGTGAGGTAGGGGGGGGGGGGGGGGCAGATGGTGGAGGGCTTTGTAAGTGAGGACCAGGAGTTTGTAGTGGATGCGGTGTGAAACGGGGAGCCAGTGGAGTTCTTTGAGGACCGGAGTGATATGATGCCATGACTTGGTGTGGGTGAGGAGTCTGGCGGCTGCGTTCTGGACACGCTGGAGTCTATTGAGAGATGTAGTGCTGATGCCGTAGAGGAGGGAGTTGCAATAGTCAAGGCGGGAGGAGATGAAGGCGTGAATGAGTCGCTCAGCTGCAGGGCGGGTGAGAGAGGGACGGAGTTTGGCAATATTGCGGAGGTGAAAAAATGAGATTTTTACAACTTGACGGATGTGGGGCTCGAGGGAGAGGGTGGGGTCAAATATCACGCCAAGGTTGCGTGCCTGGGTGGAGGGGGAAACAGGGGTGACATCAATGGTGACTGTCAGGTTGGGGTATTGCTGAGGGTGGATTTGGAGCTGATGAGGAGTTCAGTTTTATTGCTGTTGAGTTTTAGGAAGTTGTGTTGCATCCAGGATTGTATTGCAGTCAGACAGGATTCGATGTGGGTGAGGGGGAGGGGGGGGTTGTTGGGGGATTTCGTGCTGAGGTAAATCTGTGTGTCGTCAGCGTAACAGTGAAAGTCCAGGTTGTATTGGCGGAGAATCTGACCAAGGGGGAGGATGTAGATGATGAAGAGGAGGGGGCCGAGTACTGAACCTTGGGGAACACCTTGGGTGACTGAAGCTGTGGCAGAGGAGTGGTTGTTGAGGGAGATGAAGTGGGATCTGTCGGAGAGGTAGGACTGGAGCCACCTGAGTGCAGTACCTTCGATACCGATGTCCTGGAGTCGGGTAAGCAGGATGGTGTGGCTCACGGTATCGAAGGCTGCACTCAGGTCGAGGAGGATAAGGATGTTGAGGGAACCGGTGTCAGCAGAGGTGAGGAGGTCATTGAGGACTTTGATGAGTGTCGTTTCTGTGCTGTGGTTGGGACGAAAACCAGACTGAAGGGGTTCAAAAAGCTGGTTGGTTTGGAGATGGCGGTGGAGTTGTTTGGAGATAATGCGTTCTATTGTTTTTGAGAGAAAGGGGAGGTTGGAGATGGGACGGTAGTTACTGAGGGAGGAGGGATCCAGACCGGGTTTCTTGAGGATGGGAGTGACAGCAGCAGTATTGAAGGCAGAGGGAACGGTTCCTTGGGACAGGGAGGAGTTGAACAGGTTGACAAGGTAGGGGCAGAGGACGGGGAGGCAGGACTTCAGTAGAGGGGTGGGTAGAGGGTCAAGGGAGCAGGTTGTGGGTTTGGAGGAGCTGATCAGTTTGAGTATTTCAGGGGGGGTAACCAGAGTGAACTGTGAGAGGCGGCCGTGGGGAGGAGGGCTCGGGGGGTCCAGGGAGATGGGGGGAGAAATTGTGGTGGTGGATGCTGGGGGAGATGTATGTGTGTCAGATGCAGCGGATAGGGAGAGATTAATGGCAGTGATTTTGTCAGAGAAAAACTGGAGAAATTAACTGCATAAAGTGGAAGTGGAGGAAGGGAGGGTGTCAGTCATAGTCATAGTGACGTAGCGGTCATAGTGACGTCATAGTGACGTAGCGGTCGTAGTGACGTAGCGGTCGTAGTGATGTAGCGGTCGTAGTGACGTAGCGGTCGTAGTGACGTAGCGGTCGTAGTGACGTAGCGGTCGTAGTGACGTCATAGTGACGTAGCAGTCATAGTGACGTCATAGTGACGTAGCGGTCATAGTGTAACGGTCATAGTGACGTAGTGGTCGTAGTGACGTAGCGGTCGTAGTGACGTAGCGGTCATAGTGTAACGGTCATAGTGACGTAGCGGTCGTAGTGACGTAGCGGTCGTAGTGACGTAGCGGTCGTAGTGACGTAGCGGTCGTAGTGACGTAGCGGTCGTAGTGACGTAGCGGTCGTAGTGACGTAGCGGTCGTAGTGACGTAGCGGTCGTAGTGACGTAGCGGTCATAGTGACGTAACGAGCTCCTCACACACACTCACTCAGCCTTATCTTTTCTCAGCCGTGGCTCCGCGGATCTCCGCACTCACACACAGCCTGTCAGCCTGTGTGTCTGTCTCGCAGACCCCACGCCAGAGTTCCCGTTAGCCGGTAATTACCGGACTATGACCGGTAAAATATTCTGAAGACCGTCAAATCTAAATCTCTCCGATCAAATGTCCGGTCAAAATAATTTCCCCTTTGCGCAATAGTTGCGCAACTTGCGCCACTTATGTTATAGTTTTACTGTCGGTCACTCATTACTGGATCCGAGAGCTGCATGACGGGCTGTCGGGAGAGGGAGAGCGCTCCGTTTATTATTCCCGTGTTATTGTAAGTTACTGAACACTTTTGATTAATGTTGTTAATCTACTATAATTAGTTTGTTTAATATCGAATCCTATCAATTTGTTTCAAAGCTCAATAAATAACAAAGAAGACGTTTGACCGGCAAATGTTGTCCAGAAGAATTAAACTTTAACGGACATGTTGACCGGCGGAAAAATATTCTAACGGGAACTCTGCCCCTCGCAGCAACCAGGAAACGACCCCAGTAACCCAGCTCACACTGTCCGCTCCTCGAGCCTCACAGGGCGGAGCAGCGAGCCCTGCAGCGTCCCCCCAGCACGGCCCCCAGACCCCACGCAGCATTCTCATCCGTTTGTGCTGACTGGTGTCATTTCCTGGTTGCTAACAAACGCCATTGTAACACATACACACTGATGTCCAGCTGTAACGGTATTGGACTCATCAGAACAGAGTGGGCGAGCTGACCAATCAGAGCACAGTGGGCTCACAGGGGGGGGGCAGGAGCTCCAACAAGGCGTGTAGGACAGAGAGTGAATACACAGACTACACAGAGATGCTGTGAGAAACCAATGTGAGTTTGGAACATTGAACAAAGTGAATCTATTCTAGTAGACCTCAACAATGGAACTATGATCAGTAGAAATGGCCATGACATGGAGCTTTAACACAAAGTGTATATATATTTCCAACTTTGACTTGGTGAATCTAACAATATTTGCATGTGAAATGCTCCTTGTTCATGTTTACTTTTTAAAAATATATTCTTTTTTTTTATTCGAAACGTCTTTCGATACTTAATGACATACTGTGTTTAGGTTCTGGTGATTTGAATCAGCACCTCGGACAGCAACTGTGAAGGCTCATTTGTTGCCATTAGCCGCTTTCACACCAAATACTTTACTGTACTTAGTGCCCAGCACTTAGTGCCAGCACTTAGTGCCCAGCACTTAGTGCCGGCACTTAGTGCCCAGCACTTAGTGCCCAGCACTTAGTGCCAGCACTTAGTGCCCAGCACTTAGTGCCCAGCACTTAGTGCCAGCACTTAGTGCCCAGCACTTAGTGCCAGCACTTAGTGCCAGCACTTAGTGCCCAGCACTTAGTGCCAGCACTTAGTGCCCAGCACTTAGTGCCAGCACTTAGTGCCCAGCACTTAGTGCCAGCACTTAGTGCCCAGCACTTAGTGCCAGCACTTAGTGCCCAGCACTTAGTGCCAGCACTTAGTGCCCAGTACTTAGTGCCCAGCACTTAGTGCCAGCACTTAGTGCCCCCATGGAACTAAGTACAGATCGCATTCACACCGGAATAAGTCCCTGAGGGAGGATTACTTTGTTATTTTGTGTTGCCATAAGTTAGTCTGTCTGCGTTGGTGCGCGGGGATAATGCTAATGCTAATAATGCTAATGCCAGCAAATACAATGGCGGCTTCACAACACTTTGCAGTGTTTTACAGGGCGTGGTTTGCAATTCGCCCAGCCAATCGAAATTGGTACTTTTCTCCCCAGGATAGTCCCACCTCTCTAGCAGGCACTCAAAATGGGGGTAAAAGTTCTCGGAACTAAGTTCTCTTTTTGGTGTGAACGCAAAATTCCAGGCACTATCGGAAACGGGAAAAGTATGGGGAAAAGTACTCCGGTGTGAACGCGCCTATTGTGGTAAACTTAAAGGGGCCCTACTCTGCTCATGTTCAGGTTCGTAATCGGGAGGAGATACTCCCTCTGGAGGGAACACAGGGATGTCAGCTTTGCAGACCATTTGGAACACACTACAGGAAAGAAAACCCGAATAAACATGATATGGCCCCTTTATCACACCGTATAAACAGTATTTCCCACTCTGGATTAATCAATGTAACAATATTTGTATATAGAAATTGGTCCTTGTGCACATTTAAAAAATATATATTAATTTAGGTTTCGGAATCTTCCTGTCATTCAATCCATAACTACATGCTGTGTTTAGGTTCTAGTGCTGTGTTTTGTGTTCACGCCAAGACTACTGCAACTCCCTCCTGGCTGGTCTACCTGCATGTGCCATCCGACCTCTGCAGCTCATCCAGGATGCAGCGGCTCGTCTGGTCTTCAACCTTCCTAAATTCTCCCACACCACGCCGCTCCTCCGCTCCCTCCACTGGCTTCCGGTAACTGCTAGAATCCACTTCAAGACACTGGTACTTGCGTACCATGCTGCGAATGGATCTGGCCCTTCCTACATCCAGGACATGGTTAAACCGTACACCCCAGCACGTGCACTCCGCTCTGCATCAACCAACGACTCGCTGCACCCTCGCTGCGAGGGGGACCCAAGTTCCCATCAGCAAAAACACGTGGGTTTGCTATCCTGGCTCCAAAATGGTGGAATGAGCTCCCATTGACATCAGGACAGCAGAAAGCTTACACACCTTCCAGACTGAAAACTCATCTCTTTCGACACCACTTCGAGCGATAGAACTATTAACAAAGCATTTATATACTAATAAAGGACTGGCTTATCTAAAGCCAGTTGAGTAGCACTTGAAATGTTTTTGCTCTTTGAAACCTGATGTACTGTTTTCTTCAAGCTTGTATTTTGTTGGTCGAACGCACTTATCGTAAGTCGCTTTGGATAAAAGCGTCAGCTAAATGCAATGTAATGTAATGTAATGCGAGATGGTCCGCCATATTGGACAACGCCGGACGGCAGCCCAAGTAGGACAACATTGACACAGTGGCTTTTGGCAAAGCTCAAAAGGAAATCGAGAGAGAGAGAGAGAGAGAGAGAGAGAGAGAGAGAGAGAGAGAGAGAGAGAGAGAGAGAGAGAGAGAGAGAGAGAGAGAGATGAGTTATTTGTTATTACAACGTGACTTCATTATTTAACAACTTTTTTTATTGGGTTCTTTTATTTGGGGTTAAGTACATTGTCAGAATAAGTGAGAAATGAATGAAACTTCTGTTAGACATACATGTTTGCACACATTCACAGTAAATATGTATTCAGTATGATAGCTGCTCGATATGCTATATTGATCCAATAGTGCACATACAGTATCTCTGCATTGAGATCAGCACCCTGGACAGCGACTGTGATGACTCATTTCTTGCTGTTTTGATAGTTTCAAAAGGAAATGTGAAGAAAAGTGATAATATGTGCCGAGTTAGGACTAGTATTTCATTTAGAACTTGATTTAGGTTTATTAGATTTCAAAATGTATTAGATTGTTAAGTTTGTGTATAGGTGTTACTATAAAAAAGACAATTCAGTATATTTGTTGTCATGTCTGTTTCTTTTTCCTGTATGCATAGCAATTTGAGGTTTCAACTTGTACTACATGTGTTGTGTACAGCTACCACTGTTACAAGTGTCCTTCTTGTCTATTGCAAGGTTAGTTGAAATCAAAGTCCCCATGCGACTGTGCAATAAAGAAACAGACTGAGTGTCCTCAGGGTTCAGAGCAGAATGTGTAGATGGCATTTGAATAGAGTGTGGGCACATGCAGCTACCACACGCACCTCTTTGGCCAGTCTGCGGGCTTCATAGTAGGGCCGTGCTTTCTCGATGCAGGCACCGAGCTGGGTGCCCTGCGCATTGAGCCTCCTGGCAGAATCAGTGAGGACCCTCCTGTAGCTGGACCTGGCCTCCTGCAGGGAGCACACACACACAGACAACACACCACATGTCACATTCAGGTTGTAAATACAGCACTACAATAAACAGTCAATAAACAAACAACTTCCTCACATCCAGCTGCAGCTCCAGCTTGTTGATCTCATCACTGGCTTGGTTAAGTTGCTCCAGCTCATCCTGGAACCAAAAGGGGAAATCAATATTAAAAACATATATAAAACACTTACAGAAAAGCTGGACAGATGTCGTAAACAAAGCAATGGTTAGGAGTTCAGTGAGGGCACAGAGAGGCTGTCCATCCTGGTACCAGCCTGTGAGAGGAGCAGGCTGGTGCCGTGTGTGCCCATGTGTATTACGCCTCGCTTAGTTCATATGCAGAAGGTTAATGATATAAAACTAGCTATTCTGTGAAAATAAAACGACAGTAGCCTATCTCTAATAGCTATGTCGGTAAAAATGATAACTGTGTAACATGCCTGAATTCTCGGGTCCAATTCCTCCTCCCCTCCGGTGTTTCTCTGGTGCTCCGGTTCGTTCTCACAGTCCGCTTCCATCTCCTCCGCAGGCTCTGCCTCCGCGCCTCTCCGCCTCAACATGCCGCCTCTCGCCTCTTCCCCCGGGGTCTCCTCCCGAGGACCGGTCGGTTCAGGGAACCCCGAGCCGTTCGGGATTTCACGCGACGTCCCTGGCTCCATTTGCGGCCTGTGTCCGGCTGCCGTGTAAATAGCGTTAGCCTGCTGGCTCCACACGGTGTTCGCGGTTAAGCCGCTGGAAACATGCCATTCAAAACTAGGAATACTTTTAGCATTCAAATGTCACGCTGATATATTAAATCCTTTGCATGCTAATGCTAGCAAACACGTAGCCTGGCTGCTTTAGTATAGGAGCTCGTGAGACTAACAGTGACACCCCGCAATTATCTTCTTGGGGGCTCTTATTCCGTTGACCCCCTTACACAATTGCATATGTTTGTTTTTACGTAGCGGCTACTATGTGGCCCACTAACTTATTTCGTAGATGTCAAATACAATGTAGTCTGTTGCCAGGGGGTCCCTGAACTGATTGCCCCCCGCCCCCCAATACTGACCATGATTGTTGACATTTAAAGGGCTGTACTACATGATTCACAATACTTAATCTCAATATTTTTAGAAAATAAAAAATGTCCTGCTTGCAACTGCTTTTCCACAAGATGATACGTTTCAAGCCAAGTTTCAAAGATAACCATTTTGTTATGTGGTATTGTTTAAGCATTGCTATCTTTGCAAATCAATGAAATGTCATTCTTAAAGATCACCCAAACTCACAATTGCCATACTATCCACTCAGTAGTTGCAGTGACATACTTCACAAAGCCTGCCGGCGGTCCCAATATTTTTATTATTAACATTTCAGTGTGGCATCGCCTATTTATTTGTACCTGTTAACTCATAACTACATGTGTGACAGCTTAAAATAAAATAAATCACAACTGAAATATCAAACTCCTGATTCTCTTCTGAAACGTGTTCCTGAGGTCCTAATTCAATTCTTTGTCTGAAACTCTACTTCTGCTGTCTTTGGGATGCCATGTGTCAAAGTGCTAGTGTAGCGTTTCATTATTATAAAACCAGAATGCTTACAAATATTACAAAGAAAGTCACATTTTATATAACTGAATAATTGAAGAAGAAGCAAAATACAAATGACTAAACATGTTCCACAGAGGTCAAAGACTCCACTTGGTACTCGTTACATCACATGGGCAGAATATATCCTTCATATTGATGCATTGGTTTCTGCAAAGGATATAAGGCAGTATTTTAACTTGGGTCATCTGCCAATGAGTTCTAATAAGGAAATGAGCAGAGGATTTGAATCCACACGACATGGAAGTCAACATTTTATGAAACATACAAAATAAGTACATCATCTCCACTCTCCTCAAACAGTGCCAGAAATAAACAACTGCGATTCCAGACATCCTCGCGGTTTCACTTCCTGCTGCTACGTGTTGGACTTCTGTCTTTTCCAGAACCTCTTCACCTCGCTGTGTCCCTGTGGACTCACCACCAGCACCCTGTGAGCCACGTCCTGCCACACCAGGCAGCCCATGCCCTGCAGAGGAACAGCAGCATTAGCAGCATCAGCACATGCACAGCTCATCCAACAGGGAACTACTGAGGGGTCAGGAGGTGGGGGTATTGGAGCTGTAGCCGTGACTGACGGAAGCTTCCTGACTTTGTTCAAAGTGCACACCCGATGACCCTTTGGAATTGCTATATTGAAATTTGAAGTAAAACAATGCACATGTGGAAATGTGATTACATCTTTTGTTGTGTAACTGTAACGGAATACAGTTACCTCACATGTAATGTGTTACTCCACATCCAACAGGCTGAGCCCGGTGAACAGCGATGCTGTGATCACTGCGCTGCGCCTGCTCTCGGATGAGACGTGCCAGCTGATGGGGTTTGCCTTAATCAATAAACAATCTTAATGAAATATTAAAAGCTTTCTGAACGTCTGAATGCTCGTCTTTTTTGCCCTATCGATTTATTTGCAGTGACGATGCCACATCCATGCCGCAGCAATTACTCACTGATGTACCGTGTTATCTGTTGTCCAAAGCTAAGACCTCCAAGTCAGGATGAGTGTTCTTTGAAGCAGCCTTTATGCCTTTGGGTTCCTCTTTCCTGTAGTGTGTTCTACATGTTGGTGTGCAAAGGCTCACAGCCCCTGTGTTGCTCTCCCACACTATACATCAGTGGTCTCTAGTGTGAACAAGGTGCACAGCACAAGTTACCACTGAGAGCCGCGCAGAGAAGAATGTCACGAAACCTAAAGTGATTATTAAATCAATAGTGTGCTCTCCAGTGTCAGATATGGGAGCGTATCTAACCTGAGCTCTGTCCCGCAGCACCTCGAAGTCCACCTGCGAGAGGAACTGGTTGTAGAGCACTCCTGAAGGAGAGGCACAGGGGAGGGAAGAGGTTAAAGGTCAGCACAAGGTCGACACTCATCATCTCTGTAGACGTCAGTCAGCTCACATGCACTTCTGTTGAACCCATTTATCAAATATAGACCTTTTCTACAGGCAAAGTCCCTGAAGCTGCAAAGAGAGTCGATTCTCAAACAAAGCCGAATAATGTTAGGCCCTTGAGAACATACACGACTAAAGGCCGTCCACTCGTAAAAGCAGGGTCCCTAACCTGCCGATAGTACGCGTTGTAAAGCCTGATTCAAAGCGCTTCAATCGGGCGGGGCAGCCACGGCACCCGTTCCTACGCTGTTCAAAAGTGGGTTGAAAATACGTGCTGTGCTGCATATCAAATCAAGCGCTCCCTTCACGAACAGCGATTGATATATTATGACTTTTGGAGAGCCGTCATCCCGACTCCGCGACACGTAATCAAAACATTTCAATCATTCCTGTGATTTTTTCAGACTGCCAAAAAAGCAACATTGCCAGGTTTTGTTCCAACAGGTGCAGCCTTCCTCTTTACGCCACAAGCACAGCACTGCGCTGAAGGCCAGGCTCCTTCTCGTCAAAACCTTTCAATCATTCCAGCCATAGTTGTGTGAGGAAGACGGTGACCTCACCCTCTGTGAACGTCAGGCGGTCTCTCTCCAGCTCCCACAGTCTGATCTGATCTGTGATGGTGGGGGGCAGCACCGGGGTCTGCAGCACAGGGGGGGGGGGGGGGTGAACACACTGAGCCAATGGTATGGTGCTTCTGTACAGCTGTAACCTGTGTGCAGTCTCGTAATCTGTTTCATGTGTTATATAGCATTTCCTGTATGGCCCTCTATCTGCCTTGTTTCTGAGGATCAACTGGCTTCATGGCGACTTTGCAACATCTGTCTAAGGCAGGGGTCTCCAACCTTTCTCCACCTGAGAGCTACTTTGAAAAAATGAAAGTGGCCAAGAGCTACTTGCATCGCATCGCTTACATTTATTCACATAGCACTCATCAGTTGAATTAAGCTACTTTTTTGTGAAATCAATACCTAAAGCTTATCTAAAATCTTAACTTCACATCAAGGTGCAAGAAAACGACAATTTCTCACATATTAATATGGACAACATAGTAAGTACATCACTGAAGATTCACATAAATGTCCAAGAGCAAATTACAATGTTTTCACTTCTTCTTATGGCCCACATAGTAAATACATCGCCTTAATCACCACCTTGCAAGCATCTTATGGCACGTCTGTAAAATAAGTGCATTCACTCTTTTTTACAGTCAGTGAGATGACTGGCGCTGCATGGAGTCCACCATACAGGTGTCTGCTGGACCCACTTAGGTTCACTCTAATAGAGTCATTTACATGTTCATCAGTCGGTCTTGTTCTGTATTTAGATTTCATTCATGCCAGAAAAGGCTGCTTCACAAAGGCAATTAGAGCCACATAAAGCAGACAGGTTCAGTGCTGCTTGGTGATGTTCTTATAGTTTTCTGGGCGTACAAGGCTCCAGAAATGTTGTGAGTTTTGCTGAGACTTAAGCTGAACATGATTTTGGAGATTTATAACCTCCATCTCCATCTCCACAGGATTGACACTGAACCGTGCAGCCATCTTTTCTTCTTCTTCGTGTTGACATGACATTATAAGCCATAATAAATCAATTGTATAGGTCTAGCCTCCCTATATCTGTGTGTGACATTTTTCCATCCTCAAAAACAAATACTTCCGCAGTCTAGCTGCAGCTTCAAGCAACGGTCTTCTGTTAAAAAAAGGACACTGAATGTCTTGAATGAGGCATCACACACATGACCTGAGTCTGAACAAAGCAGACAACAGGAGTATTTACAACAGCATTATAAAAACAAAAATAGTGCATGTGGGTGCACACTTACATTCTCTGTTTTACCGTTACATGAATCCCATGAATGTATGAGATTAAGTTAGCTTCATCATCTCAATCAGTGGTTAAGTGAATCATAAAGTTTCTATCAGGTCACTATCAGCCTGTCACTCTTATTAGTAGTTATTTTCAGGAGGGGGCGGGGCTTGGAGGAACAGAGAGGAGACGGTGATCGCGGAAGCTTTCCTCCTGCCTTCACAAACTTTACACGCGTATTTAACTGAAAATAGCAAGAGGACATTCATACTCTGCAATCCAAGACTTGATTAAATCCACCAAAAACCTGACATGACGATAACGAGTGTTTTTCAAAAACACAAATCCCTCCCTCTGTGTCTCTGAGCCGCAGCGACAGGGCCTGATTCAGAGCGGGTCATTCTGCCGTTGGTTCTGACTGGTGCTGCTGGAGAAAGCAGACTGCTCCGTGTGTGGTGTCGCTGTGCCGCTGTCACATCTGCTCCTTGATCTCTGCGTCACGGACTAATTTTATATTCGTGTGACAGAAACAATTCTAAAATAAAAAAACTTTATTGTCCGGCCGCGGCCGAAAAATCAAGAAGCAACCTTACTACGCTATAATCGATAATCGAGCTGCGAGCTACTGAAAAGCTGCCCGCGAGCTACCGGTAGCTCGCGATCGACGTGTTGGAGACCCCTGGTCTAAGGACTACAGATTTAAAAAATGCGTCACTGTTCAATAAACTGGTAAATGAAATAAATGAAAGTGTTCTAGTTATTAGAAAGCAGTGTGAGGAGAGCAGAGTGGATGCCTGTACCTGTCTGAGCATGACAGGATGCGCTCTGGTCCGCAGGAAGTGGATAATCTGAAGAGAGAAAAGACTTCACATAAATCTGCAATCCCAGTCAAGACCCCCCCTTGATTACCTGACCCCCCCATCTGTGGTGGGCCATTGTGTGCAGCATGTGAGTACCTGTTGTGCTGTGATGCCGTTGGCGATGGCTTGCTGCACTGACTCCCTTGTTACCTGGGCAACCACGACGTTGGGGAAGCGATAGAGCATCTCGCTGAAGAGAGCCACCAGAGCGATCTGCAGCTCTGAGTCTGTAAGAGTCACAGGTCTGTTAGTTTGCACACGGCCCTGCGTTCTGACCACACACACAGAGCGGATACATGCTGCCACACTTACATGTGTTGGTGTGAGTGCGTTTCAGCATGGGGCGACATAAGGCTGTTCTTGTGTCTCTACAGACGTCTGTCCGTACATGTGCCTCAGGGCGCCCCCATGTGAAGCATGGCCCCATGCCCTTTTATCACCCGGTGCACACGCTCACAGGTTACTTTGCACTCTCAGGAGCCATATTGGCTACACAAAGCAAGCGGCCCTAACACATGGTGTGATTGTGAACACAGCACCACACTAATAAAGACATTACTGGTGTTCAAATAAGGCTGTGTCATATGATTTGGTAAATTGAGCAGACTTTTGTTAATGACTTGGTAATGCAAATGATAAACCTTTCTACCTAGCAAGCTAGCTCACAGCGTCAATCATCACGTCCTGTGAGGAAGCGGAACCCTTCACACACCGGCGCGAGTGTTCACAGTGAACAACACAGTGCACGAAGGGAAGTGTTACAGCAGTGTCCCCCACATTAGCTTTATGCTAAGCTAACCGTGTGCTGACTTGGGACCCTCACACACACATATCAGAGTGATGTTCACCTGATGATCTCATTCTCAATAAGGATGCAACAGTTGAACCTTCTTTCAGAAATGTATACGTTGTTTATCTTGATAGTTTTGTAGTCACTGGTTTTAATAATCTAACCGTGGTGCGGTTCAGCTGTTCTTTGTAGTTATGTATTAATATATATATGAACCTCTCAGCCTTCTTAGGAGTGATTTCATATGAGCAGGAACCTTGTGGAGATGTAGTTGTTTGTGTTAACAGCAGCGGCGAACCGTCAGGGCCTTCAAGGTGTTCAGAGAATACCCCGGAACACTCAGACAAAACAAACAACAAATGGATTTAATTATATAAATAAAATGAATAAATGAGAATGGTATCTGTGTTGTTGATCTGTAATATCACAGTGTTACATTGATTTGTTTGTCCTTCTCGGACCATGCACTACGCAATTCAGTGGTTTTGTGTTAGAAAAGAAAGCAACCAATCAGATCTTGTTCTTGATTGAATGCCCTGGCCGTTGCACTGAATGAGAGCGTACGTTTGGACTGACAGTTTGATCAACCAATCAGATATTGATTTGTAGCCATCACAAACATCTTCCAGTGGTCAGACATACCTGTGTATGCGTAGAGACGGTAATTGGTTTCTACGACGATGAAGCCTGCGTCTCCGGTCCCAGGCGTGGCCAGGGTGGAGGAGGTGGAGGTGACCCCTGCAGCCAGAGTGATGGCCAGTCTGGTGGGGTAGTACCGCCGCGACTTCCTCTGATAACCACGCACAGAAGAATTACGTATGGTACACTAAACTGACACCGTAGGACTGGACACTAAGCGTGACTAAATGCAATACATCGAAACAAAACCACTCGCTTCTAATTCTCTCAGTTTCAAACACACATGACATTATCCTGGCTAATTATTACATTTTGAGAGCATATTCACTGCAAATGGATCAATCCAGAACATTAGTCAAATGGTGAAACCGATAACTGATTATTCCTGCTCCCTGCTCGCTGCTCACTGCTGACTGCTGACTGCTGACTGCTCACTGCTGACTGCTGACTGCTGACTGCTCACTGCTGACTGCTGACTGCTGACTGCTGACTGCTCACTGCTGACTGCTGACTGCTGACTGCTGACTGCTGCTCGCTGCTGACTGCTGACTGCTGACTGCTCGCTCCTCGCTGCTCACTGCTGACTGCTCACTGCTCACTGCTCACTGCTGACTGCTGACTGCTCACTGCTCACTGCTCACTGCTGACTGCTGACTGCTGACTGCTCACTGCTGACTGCTGACTGCTGACTGCTGACTGCTCACTGCTGACTGCTGACTGCTGACTGCTCACTGCTGACTGCTGACTGCTCACTGCTGACTGCTGACTGCTCACTGCTGACTGCTGACTGCTCACTGCTGACTGCTCACTGCTGACTGCTCACTGCTGACTGCTGACTGCTGACTGCTCACTGCTCACTGCTGACTGCTGACTGCTCACTGCTGACTGCTGACTGCTCACTGCTCACTGCTGACTGCTGACTGCTCGCTGCTGACTGCTCGCTGCTGACTGCTCACTGCTGACTGCTGACTGCTCGCTGCTCACTGCTGACTGCTGCTCGCTGCTCACTGCTCACTGCTGACTGCTCACTGCTGCTCGCTGCTGACTGCTCACTGCTGACTGCTCACTGCTGACTGCTGACTGCTCACTGCTGACTGCTGCTCGCTGCTCGCTGCTCACTGCTCACTGCTGACTGCTGACTGCTGACTGCTCACTGCTGACTGCTGACTGCTGACTGCTGACTGCTGACTGCTCACTGCTCACTGCTCACTGCTGACTGCTGACTGCTCGCTGCTGACTGCTGCTCGCTGCTCACTGCTGACTGCTCACTGCTCACTGCTCACTGCTGACTCCTCGCTCCTCGCTGCTCGCTGCTCCCTGCTGACTGCTGACTGCTCACTGCTCACTGCTGACTGCTGACTGCTGACTGCTCGCTGCTGACTGCTCACTGCTCACTGCTGACTGCTCACTGCTGACTGCTGCTCGCTGCTGACTGCTGACTGCTCGCTGCTCACTGCTCGCTGCTCACTGCTGACTGCTGACTGCTCGCTGCTCGCTGCTCACTGCTGACTGCTCACTGCTCACTGCTGACTCCTCGCTCCTCGCTGCTCGCTGCTCCCTGCTGACTGCTCACTGCTCACTGCTCACTGCTCGCTGCTCACTGCTGACTGCTGACTGCTGACTGCTGACTGCTGACTGCTGACTGCTCACTGCTCACTGCTGACTGCTGACTGCTGACTGCTGACTGCTGCTGGCTGCTCACTGCTGGCTGCTCGCTGCTCACTGCTCGCTGCTGACTGCTGACTGCTGACTGCTCACTGCTCACTGCTGACTGCTGACTGCTCACTGCTGACTGCTCACTGCTGACTGCTGACTGCTGACTGCTGACTGCTCACTGCTGACTGCTCACTGCTGACTGCTCACTGCTGACTGCTGACTGCTCACTGCTGACTGCTCACTGCTGACTGCTGACTGCTCACTGCTGACTGCTGACTGCTCACTGCTGACTGCTCACTGCTGACTGCTCACTGCTGGCTGCTCGCTGCTCGCTGCTGACTGCTCACTGCTGACTGCTCACTGCTGACTGCTGACTGCTGACTGCTCACTGCTGACTGCTGCTCGCTGCTCGCTGCTCACTGCTGACTGCTGACTGCTGACTGCTCACTGCTCACTGCTCACTGCTCACTGCTGACTGCTGACTGCTGACTGCTGACTGCTGACTGCTCACTGCTCACTGCTCACTGCTGACTGCTGACTGCTCGCTGCTGCTCGCTGCTCACTGCTGACTGCTCACTGCTCACTGCTGACTCCTCGCTCCTCGCTGCTCGCTGCTCCCTGCTGACTGCTGACTGCTCACTGCTCACTGCTCACTGCTGGCTGCTGACTGCTGACTGCTCGCTGCTGACTGCTCACTGCTGACTGCTCACTGCTCACTGCTCACTGCTCACTGCTGACTGCTGCTCGCTGCTGACTGCTGGCTGCTGGCTGCTCGCTGCTCACTGCTCGCTGCTCACTGCTGACTGCTGACTGCTCGCTGCTCGCTGCTCACTGCTGACTGCTCACTGCTCACTGCTCACTGCTGACTCCTCGCTCCTCGCTGCTCGCTGCTCCCTGCTGACTGCTCACTGCTGACTGCTGACTGCTGACTGCTGACTGCTCACTGCTCACTGCTGACTGCTGACTGCTCACTGCTGACTGCTCACTGCTCACTGCTCACTGCTCACTGCTGACTGCTGACTGCTCACTGCTCACTGCTGACTGCTCACTGCTCACTGCTCACTGCTCACTGCTCACTGCTCACTGCTGACTGCTCACTGCTGACTGCTGACTGCTCACTGCTCACTGCTGACTGCTGACTGCTCGCTGCTCACTGCTGACTGCTCACTGCTGACTGCTGACTGCTCGCTGCTCGCTGCTGACTGCTCACTGCTGACTGCTCACTGCTGACTGCTGCTCGCTGCTGACTGCTGACTGCTCACTGCTGACTGCTGACTGCTCACTGCTGACTGCTGACTGCTGCTCGCTGCTCGCTGCTCACTGCTGACTGCTGACTGCTGACTGCTGACTGCTGACTGCTCACTGCTCACTGCTCACTGCTGACTGCTCACTGCTCACTGCTGACTGCTCGCTGCTGACTGCTGCTCGCTGCTCACTGCTGACTGCTCACTGCTCACTGCTGACTGCTCACTGCTGACTGCTCACTGCTGACTGCTGACTGCTCGCTGCTGACTGCTCACTGCTGACTGCTCGCTGCTCACTGCTGACTCCTCGCTCCTCGCTGCTCCCTGCTGACTGCTGACTGCTCACTGCTGACTGCTCACTGCTGACTGCTCACTGCTCACTGCTGACTGCTCACTGCTGACTGCTGCTCGCTGGTCACTGCTCACTGCTGACTGCTCACTGCTCACTGCTCACTGCTGACTGCTCACTGCTGACTGCTGACTGCTCACTGCTCACTGCTCACTGCTGACTGCTGACTGCTCACTGCTGACTGCTGACTGCTGACTGCTCGCTGCTGACTGCTCACTGCTGACTGCTGACTGCTCACTGCTGACTGCTCACTGCTCACTGCTGACTGCTCACTGCTCACTGCTGACTGCTCACTGCTGACTGCTGCTCGCTGCTCGCTGCTCGCTGCTGACTGCTCGCTGCTGACTGCTCGCTGCTGACTGCTCACTGCTGACTGCTGACTGCTGACTGCTCACTGCTGACTGCTGACTGCTCACTGCTGACTGCTGACTGCTGACTGCTGCTCGCTGCTCGCTGCTGACTGCTGACTGCTCGCTGCTCACTGCTGACTGCTGACTGCTCACTGCTCACTGCTCACTGCTGACTGCTGACTGCTCACTGCTCACTGCTGACTGCTGACTGCTCACTGCTCACTGCTCACTGCTGACTGCTGACTGCTGACTGCTGACTGCTGACTGCTCACTGCTGACTGCTGACTGCTCACTGCTGACTGCTGGCTGCTCGCTGCTCGCTCCTCGCTGCTCACTGCTGACTGCTCACTGCTCACTGCTCACTGCTGACTGCTGACTGCTCACTGCTGACTGCTGACTGCTGACTGCTCACTGCTGACTGCTGACTGCTCACTGCTGACTGCTGACTGCTCACTGCTCACTGCTGACTGCTCACTGCTGACTGCTCACTGCTGACTGCTGACTGCTGACTGCTCACTGCTGA
This sequence comes from Pseudochaenichthys georgianus, assembly GCF_902827115.2. NCBI lineage: Eukaryota > Metazoa > Chordata > Actinopteri > Perciformes > Channichthyidae > Pseudochaenichthys > Pseudochaenichthys georgianus. The sequence continues at coordinate 2,985,833 of NC_047513.1, read as the reverse complement.
CTGCTGACTGCTCACTGCTGACTGCTCACTGCTGACTGCTCACTGCTGACTGCTCACTGCTGACTGCTCACTGCTCGCTGCTGACTGCTCACTGCTGACTGCTGACTGCTCGCTGCTCGCTGCTGACTGCTCGCTGCTCGCTGCTGACTGCTCACTGCTGACTGCTCACTGCTGACTGCTCACTGCTGACTGCTGACTGCTGACTGCTCACTGCTCACTGCTGACTGCTCACTGCTGACTGCTGCTCGCTGCTGACTGCTGACTGCTCGCTGCTCACTGCTCGCTGCTCACTGCTGACTGCTGCTCGCTGCTGACTGCTGACTGCTCGCTGCTCACTGCTCGCTGCTCACTGCTGACTGCTGACTGCTCACTGCTGACTGCTGACTGCTGACTGCTGACTGCTCACTGCTCACTGCTGACTGCTCACTGCTGACTGCTCACTGCTCGCTGCTGACTGCTCACTGCTGACTGCTGACTGCTCGCTGCTCACTGCTGACTGCTCGCTGCTCGCTGCTCACTGCTCACTGCTGACTGCTCACTGCTGACTGCTCACTGCTGACTGCTGACTGCTGACTGCTCACTGCTCACTGCTGACTGCTGCTCGCTGCTGACTGCTGACTGCTCGCTGCTCACTGCTCGCTGCTCACTGCTGACTGCTGACTGCTCGCTGCTCGCTGCTCACTGCTGACTGCTCACTGCTCACTGCTGACTCCTCGCTCCTCGCTGCTCCCTGCTGACTGCTCACTGCTCACTGCTCACTGCTGACTGCTCGCTGCTGACTGCTCACTGCTGACTGCTGACTGCTGACTGCTCACTGCTGACTGCTGACTGCTGACTGCTGACTGCTGCTCGCTGCTGACTGCTGGCTGCTCGCTGCTCACTGCTCGCTGCTGACTGCTGACTGCTGACTGCTCACTGCTCACTGCTGACTGCTGACTGCTGACTGCTGACTGCTGACTGCTCACTGCTGACTGCTCACTGCTGACTGCTGACTGCTGACTGCTCACTGCTGACTGCTGACTGCTCACTGCTGACTGCTCGCTGCTGACTGCTCGCTGCTCACTGCTGACTGCTCGCTGCTGACTGCTCACTGCTGACTGCTCACTGCTGCTCGCTGCTCACTGCTGACTGCTGATTGCTGACTGCTCACTGCTGACTGCTGCTCGCTGCTCACTGCTGACTGCTCACTGCTCACTGCTCACTGCTGACTGCTGACTGCTGACTGCTCGCTGCTGACTGCTCACTGCTGACTGCTGACTGCTGACTGCTCACTGCTCACTGCTGACTGCTGACTGCTGCTCGCTGCTGACTGCTGACTGCTCGCTGCTCACTGCTCACTGCTGACTGCTGACTCCTCGCTCCTCGCTGCTCGCTGCTGACTGCTCACTGCTCACTGCTGACTGCTGACTGCTCGCTGCTGACTGCTCACTGCTGACTGCTGACTGCTGACCGCTCACTGCTGACTGCTGACTGCTGACTGCTGCTCGCTGCTGGCTGCTCGCTGCTCACTGCTCGCTGCTGACTGCTGACTGCTCACTGCTCACTGCTCACTGCTGACTGCTGACTGCTCACTGCTGACTGCTGACTGCTGACTGCTGACTGCTGACTGCTCACTGCTGACTGCTGACTGCTCACTGCTGACTGCTGACTGCTGACTGCTGACTGCTGACTGCTGACTGCTCACTGCTGACTGCTCACTGCTCACTGCTGACTGCTGACTGCTCACTGCTGACTGCTGACTGCTGACTGTGGACTGCTGACTGCTCACTGCTCACTGCTCACTCCTCACTGCTGACTGCTGACTGCTCACTGCTCACTGCTCACTGCTGACTGCTGACTGCTGACTGCTCACTGCTCACTGCTCACTGCTCACTGCTCACTGCTCACTGCTCACTGCTCACTGCTGACTGCTCACTGCTGACTGCTGACTGCTCACTGCTGACTGCTGACTGCTCACTGCTGACTGCTGACTGCTCGCTGCTCACTGCTGACTGCTGACTGCTGACTGCTGACTGCTGACTGCTCGCTGCTGACTGCTCGCTGCTGACTGCTCACTGCTGACTGCTGACTGCTCACTGCTCACTGCTGCTTGCTGCTGACTGCTGACTGCTGACTGCTCACTGCTCACTGCTGACTGCTCACTGCTGACTGCTCACTGCTGACTGCTCACTGCTCACTGCTGACTGCTCACTGCTCACTGCTGACTGCTCACCGCTCACTGCTCACTGCTCACTGCTCTAAGTAATGGAAAGCTAAGAACCCATGCCCGACACCTGAGTGAACCTCATTGCTCACTGGGCCGGATTCAGCTGTCTGTTGAACACAGCGACCTTACATTTACTGCAAGCCTCCTAGCTATGTGGAAATATGATGCCTTTAAATGTATATACATGTGTTCTAGTTGTATCACTGTATATTTATCCCATGGCACTTTTCATTTGCCACAGTCAGCTGATATTGCTATATACTGTATAATACGCCACAAAACAATACAATCTTTCTTATCTTTCATATTTGACCATGTTCAGCCTGAATGCAGTTAACTAATGATGCCCAATACGACAGCTGCTTATGTTTTTATAAATATTCTATGTACAGTATATTCTATCTGGAACAAAACCCATTTTGAGTGCCTCCTCATGAGGACACAGTGGAAGCGTGCTCCCTCACCTTCCTCTGGAACACCAGTCCGAACTCCCTGAGGTGCTGCAGGAAGGTCAGCAGCGAGTCGCTCATGCCCTCCACCGAGTAATCCTGAGACCCAGGGAACACACCGTCAGTGACAGGAAGCTCACGGTGAACAGCAGGAATATTAAAGTGTCAAACACTCACTCTGCCCAGAGTGGAGAAGCTGAGCTGGAACAAGAAGGACAGGACCTCCACCAGCTCCATGCCTCGGGACTGCAACACACCACGGGTCACACAGGGGCAGATCACAACCAGCATGGACACATACACCCTGAACAACCAACGCTGACAGAGATTGGAAGCACTGGAATATCTCAAATACTAATTCAACTTAATGTACATGTTCACAGTAATACTTCTTTCCACCTGAATACTGTTAAACTACGGTCACTGCAGCCCAACGCTTCCTGCAGACATTTGGCTTTATTTTCTTTAATAATTGTATTCTGATTACTTACTTTGTAAAATATCTCTTTATCTCTAGCTCTTTCTATGTTTCACTATTTATTTATTTATATTTTTATTGAAGGTTTTTGGAAGAAATCAAACTTTGGAACTTGTTGAAATGCTTAATGTTTCAAACCCCACTCACAAAGTCAAACTGAAATGATACACACAACTTACTTTGTTAAATACATTCCTTAACATACAGGTTTAAATGCTGTTCCAAGAACTCCCCTCTGCCAGAAATACCATTTGGTTGTAAAAAGTAATAACAACGTTACTTATCTATTCATTTTCCTGAAAGTAGTGAGGTTTTGTCTACACAAAGGACTAAGCTGAATGGATCTGAAGCCGTTGAAATGCTCCTCAGTCAGCGGTTTCTCCATTAGGCAGCAGCCCACTGGTTAAGTAGTTAAAGGTAACCAGGTCAGAGTGTCAGAGGGCTCACAGGTACCTGGGCAGTGTTCAGGTACTGGAGGGTGAAGTACCACAGCTGAGAGGCGGTGTCCAGCAGGAGGAACTGGAACCCTGCGGAGGTGATGTAGGGCGCCTCGCCGGCCTCACTGACACACACACACACACACGCACACACACACACACACAGATAAGTTAGGGTGAAATTGACCCCTGCCTGCACGCTGTTAAAACCCCAGTCATAGTTTAGTTTGAATGAACATGTGTTCCTGAAATAACAGTGTTTAAAAGTAGTGTATCAGTACTTGATATGCAGCCAACACTATACATCATGAATATTAAAGTAAAAGAAAGCTGACAATATACTTTATAAACAATTATATATTAACACATGGAATAGACAAACATTTTGACTTGAATCAGTTACACCTCTTCATGAGGCCGGCCTGTACGAGCAGCAGGGCGAGGTCCTGGCTGACGGCAGCCCCGGGGGAGCCCACCATGAACTGCAGGATGACCTCCCAGCGCTCCATGGCGTAGCGGTCCAGACTCAGGATGTCCCGCGCGTGGCGGTCCGGACCCAGAGAGCTGCCCTCGTCCGCCCACGCTTTGCCCCTGCAGGACACAGCAGGGGAACCCCAGATGAGCTCTTTCTGAGAGTACTGCAGGTCAGTCTGTTTGGCTTAAGAATACAATATTAAAAGCACCTACCCGCCCAGCAGAGCGATCCTCAGGTTGTCTTTGAACACTGGATTTAAAATATATCCCTGCAGACCCCCCTGCAGCTGCTGACTGTGCCACAGCCGGAGTCCTGCCAACACCGACACACACTCATCGTGATCCCTGCAGGAAAGGAGACACACACACGCGCGCACACACACGCACACAAACACACACACACATAGGGGTTAGCACACAAAGTAACAGTGAGTGGTTCTGGATTGTTCTGCTCTGAAGTTGTCTTATATCAGAAGCTGTTGTCACATCAAAGAGTCCTTAAGATTCACACAGTGAGGAGTACAGATTGTACATTTGAGTCAAATGCAGTACTGACCTAGGGTCTGCACTCTCAAACAGTCTGAATTGAGGTAGAAGAATCAGTATCATGGGGGGACGTTTGATTGTTGCACCTCTAAGTCATCCTGACTAGTAAAACTCCATCCAATCCCACTTATAAGCTGCTCGAGGTGTGTTAAAGATAAGGGTACCACTTTACAATAAGACTACCCTTATAAGGCTTTACCAATAGTTGTAATTCATGTATTTAATTATGTTGTGAACACTTATATAAGACATGAGATAAACAGGGCGACTGTGACCGGTTGTTGCCAAATAGTGAGCCCACATGTATCTGTACTGCTAAGCCTTATATTGGCTACCTATTACTTCGTCTCCTTCATCAGCCAGCATCCTTGGTATCTGTTGTTCACTCAGTTGATTCTCGCTAAGTAGCCCAATATAAGGCTTAGTCATCTTGCCAAATAGTGAGCCTGTGTTGATGTATGCAAACTATGTTAGACCTGGTTTATAAATGGTTCATAAGTGTTTACAACCTAATGCATAACCTAATTATTAACCCTTTATGAATCCTTTATAAGGGTAGTCTTATTGTAAAGTGGTACCAAGATAAGTAACTTACTTCTGACTGTCTATTTTCCACCCATAACGCCAGAGCTGCCTGCGGGAGGGGCTGATCCAGGAACAGCATGCGCATCACATAGTTCTTGGCCAGAGAGGGGAGTTCCCTGTGGAGATCAGACACAGCATGAAGGGGTCACACACATGAAGGGGTCACGTGTCCGCATCAGAACATCAGCTGCTGCCGCCTCCTACCTGTACACAGCCAGGCATGTGGCCGGGTGGTCGTACAGTCTGTCCAGGACCTGCGGGCTCAGCTCCCTCAGGTACTCATGCAGGTTCTTACACTGCAGCTGGACCCGCAGCTTCATTATCTAACAGAGAGCGGGGTCCTTACACGCGTGGTTTTGTGTATCCCTTAGCGTACATAGGGATCGAACTGCATGTGGCAGAGGAGTTATTATGCTATCAATACACCCTTTCATTCAGTATACGTAGGCATATGTTTACGCATGTTTTATTTAAGTGTGGCAGTTTCAGACACTCGCTCACAAATAAAGCTACTACTGTTGAAAACAGCCCTGAAATAAGCCTCGTTATTATATGGATGTAAATTAATTAATTACCGTGCAGACGGATATCAATTATCAACGAATACCTGACAATAAAGTGAATTTACTGAACTAAATAACTGCATTGTTGTCACTCGGCATTTCTTCGTTTCGCTGTGTGGCCATGTTTCCGGATATATTCTTCTTCGGCTATTTCTAAGGTCATAGGGCGCAGTATCGCCACCTGCTGGACTGAGTGGACATAGAGAGATAGGAATGTATGAATTCTCAATACAAAAAGGGACAAATCTCATGTGAGATTCATTCCACCAATATGTTCTCTATAGTCCGATAGAACAGATATGAGATACTTTATTAATCCCTGTGGGGAAATTGTTTCTCTGCATTTGACCCAACCTGTGTTAGGAGCAGTGTTCTGCCATTTTGAACGGCGCCCGGGGAGCAGTGTAGAGAACGGTGCCTTGCTCAGGGACACCTCGGTAGCACCTCGGTAGCACTTGGTCACAGCACAGTCATACACAGCACACATTATCAAAACATAAACAGATGTACAGAAGTTAAATGTTACATCTGCACATGCACATCTGTCTAACACTAATCAGTCAAATACTTTAGAACTGTTTCACCTGATGTTAGCTGTGCCATGGTTCGTTTGGAGTGCTGTGTTACTGATGGTGTTTCCTGCATGACAGTCGTAGCCTATTAGAGAAGACAGCATTTGTTTTAACTTTGTGTGCCTACAAATATTAAAACTCCCTTTATTGCTTTCCCCTAAAAGCACTGTTGATTTAACATTCCTTTTCATTAAAGAATTAAAAACGTCCGCAACCGAGACCCAAGACGAGTAGATCCCCAGGGTCTATCAGTCATGTTGCAAATTAGGGAAAATATGTAGTCAAACATTAGGGGGGGGGGGGGGGGTCAACAATTCAGGGAGTACGTGAAGCCTTGGAAAATGTAAACAATATAACTTTTTACAGGTTAATGTAAGGAACGCCATGATGTTTAGCTACCACCCAGCTTCACTAAACAATGATCTGTTTCGAAACCCCAAACAGATCACTGCAGCATTACCCCATAATCCCCTCTGTTTCAGCCCTGTTTCCAAAGAGCTGATTCTCTGTCTGTTACTTTAGATGAAAATAAGGAGCCCCTCCCCACGCCCTCGAAGGGGGACACATGTTGATGTAAAAGAGACATGAAGAAGAGGGGACACATGTTGATGTAGAAGAATGAAGAAGAGGGGACACATGTTGATGTAGAAGAGACGTGAAGAAGAGGGGACACATGTTGATGTAAAAGAGACATGAAGAAGAGGGGACACCATGTTGATGTAGAAGAGACGTGAAGAAGAGGGGACACATGTTGATGTAGAAGAGACATCGAGAAGAGGGGACACATGTTGATGTAGAAGAGACATGAAGAAGAGGGGACACAGTTGATGTAAGAGACATGGAGAAGAGGGGACACATGTTGATGTAGAAGAGACACGAAGAAGAGGGGACACATGTTGATGTAGAAGAGACACGAAGAAGAGGGGACACATGTTGATGTAGAAGAGACACGAAGAAGAGGGGACACATGTTGATGTAGAAGAGACATGTAGAAGAGGGGACACATGTTGATGTAGAAGAGACACGGAGAAGAGGGGACACATTGATGTAGAAGAGACATGTAGAAGAGGGGACACATGTTGATGTAGAAGAGACATGAAGAAGAGGGGACACCATGTTGATCTAGAAGAGACATGAAGAAGAGGGGACAACATGTTGATGTAGAAGAGACATGGAGAAGAGGGACACATGTTGATGTAGAAGAACATGGAGAAGAGGGGACACATGTTGATGTATAAGAGACATGGAAAGAGGGACACATGTTGTGTAGAAGAACACGGAGAAGACGGGACACATGTTGATGTAGAAGAGACACGAAGAAGAGGGGACACATGTTGATGTAGAAGAGACACGAGGAAGAGGGGACACATGTTGATGTAGAAGAGACACGAAGAAGAGGGGACACATGTTGATGTAGAAGAGACACGGAGAAGAGGGGACACATGTTGATGAAGAAGAGACACGGAGAAGAGGGGACACATGTTGATGTAGAAGAGACATGAAGAGGGGACACTGTTGATGTAGAAGAGACATGGAGAAGAGGGGACACATGTTGATGTAGAAGAGACACGGAGAAGAGGGACACATGTTGATGTAGAAGAGACACGGAGAAGAGGGGACACATGTTGATGTAGAAGAGACACGGAGAAGAGGGGACACATGTTGATGTAGAAGAGACACGGAGAAGAGGGGACACATGTTGATGTAGAAGAGACATGAAGAGGGGACACATGTTGATGTAGAAGAGACATGGAGAAGAGGGGACACATGTTGATGTAGAAGAGACATGGAGAAGAGGGGACACATGTTTATGTAGAAGAGACATGCAAGAGGGGGACACATGTTGATGTAGAAGAGACATGGAGAAGGGGGACACATGTTGATGTAGAAGAGACATGAAGAAGAGGGGACACATGTTGATGTAGAAGAGACATGGAGAAGAGGGGACACATGTTGATGTAGAAGAGACATGAAGAAGAGGGGACACATGTGATGTAGAAGAGACATGAAGAAGAGGGGACACATATTGATGTAGAAGAGACACGAAGAAGAGGGGACACATGTTGATGTGAAGAGACATGCAGAAGAGGGGACACATGTTGATGTAGAAGAGACGTGGAGAAGAGGGACACATAGTGATGTAGAAGACATGAAGAAGAGGGGACACATGTTGATGTAGAGAGACATGGAGAAGAGGGGACCATGTTGATGTAGAAGAGACATGAAGAAGAGGGGACACATGTTGATGTAGAAGAGACATGGAGAAGAGGGGGACACATGTGATGTAGAAGAAATGGAGAAGAGGGGACACATAGTGATGTAGAAGAGACATGGAGAAGAGGGGACACTAGTGATGAGAAGAGACATGAAGAAGAGGGGACACATGTGATGTAGAAGAGACATGGAGAAGAGGGGACACATGTTGATGTAGAAGAGACATGGAGAAGAGGGGACACATGTTGATGTAGAAGAGACACGGAGAAAGGAGAGGGGACACATGTTGATGTAGAAGAGACACGGAGAAGAGGGGACACATTTGATGAAGAAGAGACAAGGGAAGAGGGGGACACATAGTGATGTAAGGAGACATGGAGAAGAGGGGACCATGTTGATGTAGAAGAGACATGAAGAAGAGGGGGACACATGTTGATGTAAAGAGCATGGAGAAGAGGGGACACATGTTGATGTAGAGAGACATGAAGAAGAGGGGAGAACACATGTTGATGTAGAAGAGACATGGAGAAGAGGGGACCACATAGTGATGTAGAAAGACATGGAGAAGAGGGGACACATGTTGATGTAGAAGAGACATGAAGAGAGGGGACACATGTTGATGTAGACGAGACATGGAAGAAGGAGGGGACACGATGTTATGTAGAAGAACATGAAGAAGAGGGGGACACATGTTGATGTAGAAGAGACGATGAAGAAGAGGGGACACATGTTGTGTAGAAGAGACGTGAGAAGAGAGGGGACACATGTTGATGTAGAAGAGACTGAGAAGAGGGGACACATGTTGATGTAGAAGAGACATGAAGAAGAGGGGACACATGTTGATGTAGAAGAGACATGAAGAAGAGGGGACACATGTTGATGTAGAAGAGACATGAGAAGAGGGGACACAGTTGATGTAGAAGAGACATGAGAAGAGGGGACACATGTTGATGTAGAAGAGACATGAAGAAGAGGGGACACTGTTGATGTAGAAGAGACATGAAGAAGAGGGGACACATGTGATGTAGAAGAGACATGAGAATAGGGACACATGTTGATGTAGAAGAGACATGAAGAAGAGGGGACACATGTTGATGTAGAAGAGACATGAAGAAGAGGGGACACATGTTGATGTAGAAGAGACATGAAGAAGAGGGGACACATGTTGATGTAGAAGAGACATGAGAGAGGGGACACATGTTGATGTAGAAGAGACATGAGAAGAGGGGACACATGTTGATGTAGAAGAGACATGGAAGAAGAGGGGACACATGTTGATGTAGAAGAGACATGGAGAAGAGGGGACACATGTTGATTGTAGAAGAGACATGGAGAAGAGGGGACACATGTTGATGTAGAAGAGACATGAAGAAGAGGGGACACATGTTGATGTAGAAGAGACATGAAGAAGAGGGGACCATGTGATGTAGAAGAGACATGGAGAAGAGGGGACACATGTTGATGTAGAAGAGACATGAGAAGAGGGGACACATGTTGATGTAGAAGAGACATGAGAAGAGGGGACACATGTTGATGTAGAAAGAGACATGAAGAAGAGGGGACACATGTTGATGTAGAAGAGACATGAAGAAGAGGGGACACATGTTGATGTAGAAGAGACAGTGGAAGAAGAGGGGACACATGTTATGTAGAAGAGACATGGAGAAGAGGGGACACATGTTGATGTAGAAGAGACATGAAGAAGAGGGGACACACAGTGATGTAGAAAGAGACATGGAGAAGAGGGGACACATGTTGATGTAGAAGAGACATGGAGAAGAGGGGACACATGTTGATGTAGAAGAGACGTGAAGAAGAGGGGGACACATGCTGATGTAGAAGAGACATGAAGAGGGGACACATGTTGATGTAGAAGAGACATGGAGAAGAGGGGACACATGTTGATGTAGAGAGGACATGGAGGAAGAGGGGACACATGTGATGTAGAAGAGACACGAAGAAGAGGGCACATGTTGATGTAGAGAGACACGCAGAAGAGGGGACACATGTTGATGTAGAAGAGACACGAAGAAGAGGGGACACATGT